>NC_057814.1:435152091-435382623 GCF_018294505.1 Triticum aestivum
CCTGACACCACACCCCGACCCCGACACCCCGACACCCTGAGACCCCGACAATCGACACCCCGACCCCGACCCCGACAATGATGATGATGCATTTAATGATCCCGGAGCATATATAGACGATTCATAGTACTATTAGTAATGTGAGCTTTCAATTTTTTATTATGTTCATGATGATGATACACTTAAATTATATACATATTATTCATGTCAGGTATCCAAATTTTTTATGTTGTACTAATTTCGTTTACTTTTTTTCATTGCAGGTGTTGACAGGATGGTGGGCAAGGGTCCAGAGCGCCCCGAGCCTCCTGCGAGCGCTACTGGGAGGGGTGGTTCCATTATTCCAGCCCAGCCCCTCCGGAGAGCGCTGCTAGACAGTATGCAGACAGCTGCGGCGGGCGCTTCTTCTTCAGCTAGGAGAGGTCGGGGGAGGACGAAGAAGGCTGCTAGAGGTGGACGTGGCAGCGGGAGGGGTAGGAAGGCTACCACGCCTCCCTCGCCGCCACCCTCAGCTGATTCACCCGACCATGTGGACCCATCTCGGACTCCAGTCCATGAGTCTTCGGTCGCCGATCCTTCGCCCCACCACACTCGGGTCGCCGATCCTTCACCCCACCAGACTCGTGTCGCCGATCCTTCGCCCCACGTGAGTCCGATCCTAGAGTCTTCGTCCCAGAAGACTCCGGTCCCAGAGTCTTCGTCCCAGAAGACTCCGATCCCAGAGTCTTCTTCCCACGAGACTCCGGAGGCTAGTGGCCCTACTGATGGTAGCGAGGACGCCTTTTCTGATGATAGCTACAACGACGACGAGCTAGTTGAGAAGGGCAAGAAGGTCTACAAGCGTGGCTGTACAAAGCTCCCGCCCGTGCCGGCGACCCCCGACCAGAGGTGGTTGATTGCGCCTAAAGGGTTGAAGTAAGTGCATTTAATATTTTTTAACCTTTTGCCTTCATGTTCCTTCAAATTAATATCTAATGCGTTGGCCTTGTCATACTGTAGGGGCTGGGTATACCCCCGCGGTGTCCGTAGGCCCAACCAGGTCCTTGGTGTGATTTGTCGGCAGCACTTCCCTGGGTGGGTCACGTTGCCTGGTGAGGGTCAGTTTCCACAGCTAGCACTGAGCTAGGAGGTATACTCGGTTGCCCCGGCCCCGCCGGGGGAGATGGTCGCCGGTGTCTTGTGCGAGACGGTGGCCGACACGGTGTTCCGTCGGTTATGGGTAATTTCTCCTTTATAGAATTAAAAGTCAACACTACCTAGTGATTGTACTAATCAGTGTTGTCTTGTTTGATTGCAGACCTTCTACAAGGTTTCAGAGGAGAGCAGGAGGCCGCGTTTATGGTTGTCGAAACTGAGTGCAAGCGCCTACTTCAGAACTTACGGCACGAGGCTCGGGTGCAGGCCGTTCGAGACTACTACGCCTCGAAGGGTATTAGGAGGGCCAAGAAGAAGTGTCGCGGCAAGTTTCTGAGTAAGGAGAAGTACATGCAGGTAATTACCTATTCTTAAGGCCTTGAACTTAGTTTTCTTGATTTGATTCGTAGGCGTAGTGCTGAAATTTCTCTTGACTAACTTAGGTGCCCCCGAGATGGTGTGTGGATAAGATGGACTGTTGGGAGGCGTTGGTGGATGCGGGGTCTCTCCCGAATGGCTAGTCGAACACCAGAGGGCCAAGGATAAGCGCGACCAAATGGAAGGTGTGCCACACCATCAAGGGAGCTCCAACCTGTTTGAGAGCGGGGATAACTGGGTGTGTGGTTTGGTACATGATTCATGCAATTTCATTCTTCATGCTAGCATTTATCCCTTCCAAAATGACTTAATATGCTTAGTTAGTTAAAAAATGGCATAACTACCTTCGATAGTTCATTTATGACATATTTAGCTCCAAAATGACATAATAAACTTAGATAGCTCTATAAAATGACTTAATATGCTTTAGTTAGTTAAAAAATGGCATAACTACCTTCGATAGCTCAATAACGACCTAAACTAATCTTAGCTAGTTCATTCATGACATAATTAGCTATAAAATGACATAATAACCTTTGATAGCTCTATAAAATGACTTAATATGCTAAGGTTAGTTAAAAAATGGCATAACTACCTTCGATAGCTCAATAACGACCTAATCTAATCTTAGCTAGTTCATTCATGACATAATTAGCTCTAAAATGACATAATTACCTTGGATAGCTCAATAATGACATAATTAGCATACTTTGGTCAAAAATGGCATAATAATCTTGGTTACCTCGAAAATGACCTAAACTTAGCTTATTTTCCTCGAAAATGACATAATAACCTTTCTTAGCTCCAAAATGACCTATTTACATAGCAATATCATTCTTCATGCTAGCTTGAGCCCTTAACTAATATTTTGTTCCTCTCTCTCAGACGCGCCACCAGAAGAAGCCTGTGCCAAATCTGTTCGACCTCTATGGCATGGCCCATATGGCCCCGTACAAGAAGGCCAAGCCATTCACGGAGTCTGACCTAGATCATCCAAAGAGCTTCACCAGCATCTCCTCCCACCACAAGCTTGTGAAGTACAGAGACATGGGAAGGCGAGGAAAGGGGAGGACTTTAACCCGAGCCAGGATCCTTTTGATACAGAGCTGGTGATGATATCTGGTGGCGGGAGGTCCCATGGCTCTCAAGCCATTGGTGATGGACTGATACGTTGTCCTAGGACTCTCCCGCAGATCAAGAAGCGCCTGAGTAGCTCTGATCCTGAGATAATGCCTCGTGCATGGCCCGCGGAGCTCGCCATGGCGGTTAGTTATATGGACTCTCTCACCTTTCCTCCATTACATTGTGTGTGCGTCCGTCGATGATTACAATGCTAATGAGGAGTGGTGTGTTGCAGGCATTGGTTGAGAAAGAGAGATTGAAGACCCAGACGCTTTTGGAGGAGGCAAAAAGGGAGGCAGCAGAGAGCGAGAGGGAGTTGGAAGAGAGGACGGCTAAGTTGTTGGAGGAGGAGAGGAACTGGAACGACAACGCTAACCAGGCCCTATACGAGCTCATCGTGGTACGTTTCTCGTGCATATTTAGCCCAATCATGCACGTAATGTTCGCATTACTATCTAATATGACTGACTCGTGAGAACCAAATGTGCAGACCATGTGCGAGAAAAACGGTCAGGCCCCTCCGCCGATGCCCCAGATTGCTCCGGCGACCGCGGTGAGTTTGATTTGAATGGTCGTTAGTTACTACTATTCACATTTCAGTTTGCGAACTTGCGAACGAGACATTATTGGAAATGATCTTTGGTGTAGCATGGCTCCCGACAAGCATCGACCAATCCTTCTGCGTCTGCCGATGCCGGAACCCCGACCGGTCCTTCACCTTCGCCTGGCACTGGCGCAGCCCCGACCATTCCTACACCTCCGTGATAACAGCATTTTTCTTCTTATTTAGCCTGTTTAGTCCATTTTTAACATAATTTAGCCTATTAGTCCACAAATGACATAATAAGATGAAGAAAATCAAGGAAGAGGAAGGAAAAAAGGAATAGGAAGAGAAGAAGAAGAAGAAGAAGAAGAAGAAGACTAGAAGAAGAAGAAGACGAAGAAGAACTTCTTCTTCTTCTTCTTCTAGTTTTCTTCTTCCTCTTCTCCAAAATGAAGTTAGCTCTAAGTTATATAAAAAATGGCAAAATATGCTTAGTTAGGTCAAAATGGCATAATTAGGTAGGTAAGCTAAAAAATGCCATTTTTCTTCTTATTTAGCCTATTTAGTCCATTTATGACATAATTTAGCCTATTTAGTCCACAAATGACATAATAAGATGAATAAAATCAAGGAAGAGGAAGGAAAGAAGGAATAGGAAGAAAAGAAGAAGAAGAATTTCTTCTTCTTCTTCTTCTAGTTTTCTTCTTCTTCTTCTCCAAAATGAAGTTAGCTCTAAGTTATATAAAAATGGCATAATATGCTTAGTTAGGTCAAAAATGGCATAATTACGTAGGTAAGCTCAAAAATGGCATTTTTCTTCTTATTTAGCCTATTTAGTCCATTTATGACATAATTTAGCCTATTTAGTCCACAAATGACATAATAAGATGAAGAAAATCAAGGAAGAGGAAGAAAAGAAGGAATAGGAAGAAAAGAAGAAGAAGAAGAAGGAGAAGAAGAAGAAAACTTCTTCTTTTCTTCTTCTTCTTCTTCTTCTAGTTTTCTTCTTGTTCTTCTCCAAAATGAAGTTAGCTCTAAGTTATATCAAAAATGGCATAATATGCTTAGTTAGGTCAAAAATGGCATAATTAGGTAGGTAAGCTCAAAAATGGCATTTTTCTTCTTACTTAGCCTATTTAGTCCATTTATGACATAATTTAGCCTATTTAGTCCACAAATGACATAATAAGATGAAGAAAATCCAGGAAGAGGAAGAAAAGAAGGAATAGGAAGAAAAGAAGAAAAATGGCATTTTTCTTCTTCTTCTTCTTCTTCTTCTTCTTCTTCTTTTCTTCTTCTTCTTCTTCTTCTTCTTATTCTTGTCATTTTTCTTCTTCTTCTTCTTCTTCTTCATCTTCTTCTTCTTCTTCTTCTAGTTTTCTTCTTCTTCTCCAAAATGAAGTAAGCTCTAAGTTATATAAAAATGGCATAATATGCTTAGTTAGGTCAAAAATGGCATAATTAGCTAGGTAAGCTCAAAAATGGCATTTTTCTTCTTATTTAGTCCATTATGACATAATTTAGCCTATTTAGTCCACAAATGACATAATAAGATGAAGAAAATCCAGGAAGAGGAAGAAAAGAAGGAATAGGAAGAAAAGAAGAAGAAGAAGAAGAAGAAGAAGAAGAAGAAGAAGAAGAAGAAGAAAAAGAAGAAGAAGAACTTCTTCTTCTTCTTCTAGTCTTCTTCTTCTAGTTTTCTTCTTCTTCTTCTTCTCCAAAATAAAGTTAGCTCTAAGTTATAAAAAAATGGCATAATTAGCTAGGTTAGCTCCATTTTACCTAAGTATGCTTACTTCTTCTTTTTCTTCTTCTTCTTCTTCTTCTTCTTCTTCTTCTTCTTCTTCTTTTTCTTCTCCTTCTTCTGATTCTAGTCTTCTTCTTCTTCTAACTTTCTTGTTTCCCATTTTGCAGATTTAATTCACTATATGGAAGCTTGCATGGATGGAGTGCTTGTTTCACTTTTCTTTTTTCGTTTGTATCGATGAAAAATGTGGAGCTTTTTATATGGATGCATGGAACAATGTGTTGGATGAACATTGTGATGTTACTGTAATATGTATGGATGGAACTCTGTTTCTTATTATGTATGTATGTTGTCATGGATGGAGCTATGTGTTGGATACATCATATGTCTGTTGTGCATGTGAAAAAAAATATGTATGTCTGTCTGTGAATTCCTGTGAAATTAAATGGATTCAAATAAAAACAGGGGATATGTAGCCTCTTTGCCGTCGGCTAGCAGACGGCGAAGCTTTTAGCTGTCTGCTAGCGGACGACAAAGAGGACACGTGGTAGCTACCTGTAAAAACTAGGAACACTGGCTGCCTATTTGGTCACTTTGCCGTCTGCCAGCACACGACAAAGATTCAAATCACTTTGCCGTCCGCTGGCGGACGGCATAGCTGGCCATGTGGCAGCTTCACAGTGCTGCCTAGCTGAGCTCTTTGCCGTCTGTCAGCGGACGGCAAAGAGCTTTGGCTCTTTGCCGTCCGCTGACAGACGGCAAAGAGCGCCGTTAACCCCCTAACGGCTCTCACACCACCGCACTGTCGTCCGTTGTCTTTGCCTTCAGCTGGCCTCGGATGGCGGACGACACAATCCTTTGCCGTCCGTTTCCAGGAAGCGGACGACAAAGAAGGCCTTTGCTGGCACATGTTCAGACGGATAGTTTGCCGTTTGCTGGCGAACGGCAAAGAAGTTTGCGTCCGTGATCCATGGCAGACGGCAAAGAAGCTGATTCCAATAGTGAATGTCTGTTTTCTCCAAAAAAGTTTCGTGACATTTGGACTTCATTTGGTACTGCTATTCTGCGAAAGCAAAAACAAGCAAAAAACAGCAACTGACACTGGGTACTAAGTTAATAGGTTAGTCCCAAAAAATGATGTATTGTTGCTTGAAAGTGTATATAAAACATCCAAGATTGATAATATAATAGCATGGAACAATACAAAATTATAGATACGTTGGAGACGTATCAAGCATTTGGAAGCTTAATTCCTGCTCATCCACGAGTAGGTAAATGATAAAAACAATTTTTTTGATGTGGAATGCTACCTAACATATTCATCATATAATATTTTCTTTGTAGCATGGATATTTGGAGTTGAATGATTCAAAGAAATAGTCTATAATTTGACGTGAAAATATCAATACTCAAGCATATCAACAAGCAACCATGTCTTTCAAAATATCAACGCTAAAGAAGGCTATCCCTAGCCCATTATGCTCAATCATTGATCCATTCATGAAACACTCTCAAATATTAGCTACATCCAATACACAAGTATGACAATAGTGTTCCATAGTTGGTGCTTTATAAGAGAACACGAGAGAGAGAGATATAGAGAGATCAAACACATAGCTACTAGTACATACTCTCAGCTCCGAGGGTGAACTACTCCCTCCTCGTCACGGAGACCGCTGACATGATGAAGATGGCCTCCGGTGATGTTTTCCCCCTTCGGCAGGGTGCCAGAACAGGGCTCCAGATGGTATTTCGAAGGTATAGAGGCTTGCAGCGGCAGAGTCAAAGTTCTAGGGTTATTTCTGGGATTTTCTCTATTTATAGGATTTTTTGGCGTCGGACTCACGCGAAGATGGGCCTAGGAGGCACCACGGCAAGCCGACCACCTGGGTGGCTCTACTGCCTCGTGGGCACCTCGTTGATCTTCTGGTCCTCCCACGAAGCTTTGGGGGTCTCTTTTGTTCCAAAAAAATCATCAAAAAGTTTCAGCCCATTCCGAGAACTTTTATTTCTGCACAAAAAACAACAACACGGTAATTCTGCTGAAAACAGCATCAGTCCGGGTTAGTTCCATTCAAATCATACCAAAACCATATAAAATTGTTGTAAACATGGCATGAATACTTCATAAATTATAGATACGTTGGAGACGTATCACCCAGGGACCTAGGACTATGGAGCCCGAGGACTCTAGAGGCTCGGGAACCTGGGTTACCCCAAGATCATTTTGTTGGATGTCGGGGCCCCGGGGTGTCCAGATAGCTTCTCTGACTCAGGGCTCCATCTTGCTCTCCACCTTCTTTCTCCTCCTCGTGGACTTGGCATCCATTCCCTGCTTCTGTGTGGTGGTCATCATCATACCTAATCACACATAAGGTTCTACTTTGAGGTAGTAGCCATGTCTCATTCAAATGCATAGGAATCTCAAGTAGGAGTGATGTCAACTTGGTTTCAATGGCATGTGCATGAGGTCTCACCAAAGGTCCACTTGGAGCTCGATGGCTTGATCAATGATGGGTTCATTGTGATGTCCATGGGATGCTCCGAATCATCTCCCCTGCCCACTCTTTGGCAGTTTTGTCCTCGAATCAAAATCCTCATCACCATGAGAAGGAACAAGGTCGGTGATGTTGAAGGTGTCGCTCACCAAGTACTTATGTAGTGGAATGTCAATCTTGTAAGCGTTGTCGATGATCCTTCAAAGCACCTTGAAGAGTCTTTCGACTAGAGGGAGTATTTTGGACTTGCGCTTTTTTTTAAGAAATCCTTGCGAAGATACACCCACATGATGTCACCGAGTTTGAACACCATAGGCTTCTTGTTGAGGTTGACCTTGTCAACGTAGCATTGAACTTGACGCTCTACGGTGAGTCTTGTTTCTTTGTGCATTCTCTTCATGAACTTGACAAAGGCACTGCATCCATGCTAGTGTGTTGTTGTAGTGGAAGTGGGAGGATGTCCAAAGGTGATAGCAGGTTGAAGCCATAGACGACATCGAATGGAGACATGAGTGTTGTTCAGTATCTTCCATGGTTTTTAGGAGAAATCGGTGATGGGTAGGCCTTTTCCCACTCTAATATTATTCTTGATGAGCCGAAGGAGGGTGAAGAGTGTGCAGTTGACCACTTCTATTTGGCCATCGTTTTGTGGATGGTCTGCCAAGATAATTGTAGCTTGACGCCGATCTTGGCCCACAAAGTCTTCCAAAATTAACTAAGGAACTTAGCATCACAGTTGAATACAATGGCCTTGGGCACTCCATGTAGTCAAGATTTCCCTACAAAACAAGTTTGCAACATGTGAAGCATCGTCACTCTTGTTGCAAGGAATAAAATGCGTTATTTTATAAAAGTGATCCACCACCACAAAGATAGAGTCATTTCCATTTCCAATTCTAGGAAACCAAATCACAAAGTCCATGCCAATGTCTTCCTGAGGTGCATAAGGAATAGGTAATGGTGTAAAATCCATGTGAAAGAGCTTTAGGCTTAGCTTTGCGACATGTAGTGCAATGACAGATGAAACATCCACATCTCGAAACATTTGTGGCTAAATGAACTTGTGCGAGGTGATACGTCTCGAATGTATCTATAATTTTTGATTGTACCATGCTATTATATTATCATTCTTGGATGTTTTACAATCATTTTATAGTAACTTTATATCATTTTTTGGGACTAACCTATTGACATAGTGCCCAGTGCTAGTTGCTATTTTTTGCTTGTTTTTTACTTTGCAGAAAATCAATACCAAACGGAGTCCAAACGATGCAAAATTTATTGGAGATTTTTTCTTGACCAGAAGACACCTGTTGGGCCAAAGAAGTACTACAGGGGGGCTCCGAGGGGAGCACAACTCACCTGGGCGCTCCTGGGGGCCGAGGCGCGCCCTGGTGGGTTGTGCCCACCTCGGCCGCCTCCTACACCGCCTCTTTGCTCTATAAATAGCCCGAAAATCCGAAAACCCTAGGGGAGTCGACGAAATACAATTCCAGCCGCCACAAGTTCCAGAACCACCAGATCCAATCTAGACACCATCACGGAGGGGTTCATCATCCTCATTGGTGCCTCTCCGATGATGCATGAGTAGTTCATTGTAGACCTACGGGTCCGTAGTTAGTAGCTAGATGGCTTCCTCTCTCTCTTTTGATTCTCGATACAATGGTCTCTTGGAGATCTATTTGATGTAACTCTTTTTGCGATGAATTTGTTGGGTTCCGATGAACTTTGAGTTTATGATCAGATCTATTTTATCCATGGAAGTTATTTGAGTCTTCTTTTGATCTCTTATATGCATGATTACTTATAGCCTCGTATTTCTTCTTCGAATCTTTGGTTTAGTTAGGCCGACTAGATCGATTTTTCTTGCCATGGGAAGAGGTGCTTTGTGATGGGTTCGGTCAAGCGGTGTTCTTTCCCAATGACAGAAGGGGCAGCAAGACACGTATTGATCGGTGCCATTAAGGATAACAAGAGGGGGTCTATTCCTACATGAATATATCTTGTCTATATCATGTCATCGTTCTTATTGCATTACTCTGTTTCTCCATGAACTTACTACACTAGATGCATGCTGGATAGCGGTCGATGTGTGGCGTAATCATAGTAGATGCAGGTAGGAGTCGGTCTACTAAATTTGGATGTGATGCCTATATAATGATCATTGCCTAGATATCTTCGTAATTATTTGAAGTTCTATCAATTGCCAAATAGTAATTTGTTTACCAACCGTATGCTATTTTTCTAGAGAGAAGCCACTAGTGAAATCTACGGCACCCGGGTCTATTCTTCTTTATATTTGCTTTCCGATCTATTATTTGCCACTTTTATTTCTAGATCTATATTTCCAAAAACCCAAAAGTACCTTATTGCACTTTTTATTTGCATCTTTTATTTCTCGTTTTATCGAGATCTATTTATCCAATCTATCACAATTTTTATCCCGTCAGCTTGACAATTTCTGGCGCCGTTACCCGTAGAGGGATTGACAACCCCTCATAAGCGTCGGGTCGCAAGTATTTGTTCTTTGGGTGCAGGTACCGTTTACATAGTGTTGCTTGGTTCTCCTACCAAATTGATACCTTGTTTTCATAACTGAGGGAAATACCTATTGTAGTTGTGCTGCATCATCCCTTCCTCTTTGGGGAAATACTGACGTAGTTCAAGCGACATCAAAAGGAATTTCTGGTGCCGTTGCCGGGAAGACATCATCAACATCTATCAGGTTCCTAATCACAAATCTCATCTCCTTGCAATTTACATTATTTGCCATTTGCCTCTCGTTTTCATCTCCCCCACTTCACAAAAATTCGCCGTTTTATTTGCCCTCTTTTTCGTTCGCCGTTTTCTCGTCAGATCTGTTTTGGGTGCAATCTTGTTTGCGTAGTCATGATGACTCAAGAGAACACCAAGTTGTGTGATTTTTCCAATACCAACAGCAATGATTTTATTAGCACCCCGATTGCTCCTCCCGCCACTAGTGTGGAATCTTGTGACATTAATGCCGCTTTGTTGAATCTTGTTATGAAAGATCAGTTTTCCGGTACTCCTAATGAGGATGCTACGTCCCATCTTAACACATTCGTAGAATTATGCGATATGCAAAAGAAAAAAGATGTGGACAATGATATTGTGAAGTTGAAATTATTTCCGTTTTCTTTGCGAGATCGTGCAAAAATTTGGTTTTCTTCTTTGCCTCGCAATAGTATCTATTATTGGGATAAATGCAAAAATGCTTTCATTACTAAGTATTTTCCGCCCGCGAAAATCATTTCCCCTAGAACTCAAATCATGAATTTTAAGCAACTCAAGCATGAACATGTTGCACAATCTTGGGAAAGAATCAAATTGATGCTAAGAAATTGTCCTACACATGGTTTAAATCTTTGGACGATCATACAAAAAATTTATGCGGGATTGAATTTTGTTACTAAAAATCTTTTAGATTCCGCCGCGGGTGGTACTTTTATGGAAATTAATTTGGGTGAAGCTACTAAATTACTTGATAATATTATGGCAAATTATCCACAATGGCATACCGAAAGAGCTCCTACTAGTAAAAAGGTTAATAACAATGCTTATAGAGGTAATTTTAATCCTAGGCCTTTCCCTGGAAATTCCTCTAATAATTATGGTGGTTCCTATGGAAATACTTCTTATAATAATAATAGGAATACCTCTAATCTTGAGAATAATATTAAAGAATTTATCAATTCTCAAAAGGTTTTCAATAATAGGATAGAAGAAAAGTTGAATAAGATTGATGATATGTCTAGAAGCATTGATAGAATTTCTCATGATGTAGAAAATGTCAAGTTGAAAATTTTTGTGCCTAAGGTGGAGGAATCAATTGAAGCTTTATATGTTTCTATGGATGAAAGTAAGAAAAGAACCGCTATGCTTAGAGCTAAAAGAGAATTTTTAGAAAGAGTGTTTTCTAGTGATTGCTTTCATTAACATGATGAAGATCTTAAAGTGATTGGTGTTTCATCTATTGATTCCTTGTTTAGTAAGATTAAAATTGATGATAAAGGGATTGAAGAAGAGTCGACTTTAGTTAGAAGGCGTCCCGATAATTCAGAGGGTGAAAATCTTGATGAAAAAAATGTTAAACGTGGGTTTGGAGAGGTCAAAACTTTAACTAGTGATGTGCCCACTCTTTTGGGTTACAAAGACTTTAATTATGATAACTGCTCTTTGATTTATTGTATTTCTTTGTTGCAATCCATGATTAGTTCACCCCATGCTTATGAACAAAATAAAGCTTTTACTAAACATATTGTTGATGTTATGATGAAAGCTTTGGAAGAAAAAATGGAATTAGAGATCTCCATTCCTAGAAAATTACATGATGAATGGGAACCGACCATCAAAGTCAAGATAAAAAATCATGAGTGTTTTGCTTTTTGTGACTTGGGTGCTAGTGTTTCCACAATTCCGAAATCTTTATGTGATGTGCTTGGTCTTACCAATATTGAAGAATGTTCTTTAAATTTGCACTTGGCGGATTCTACTATTAAAAATCCTATGGGGAGAATTAATGATGTTCTTATTCTTGAAAATAGGAATTATGTGTCCATAGATTTTATTGTTCTTGATATTGATTGCAATCCATCTTGTCCAATTATACTTGGGAGACCGTTTTTACGTACTATTGGTGTCGTGATTGATACGAAAGAAGGCAATATTAAATTTCAATTTCCACTAAGAAAGGGAATAGAACACTTCCCTAGAATAAGAATCAATCATGAGGGCTTCCTATGGATCTAGAAAGAAAGATGATAATACTTGAATCTATGCTTTATGCCTAGCTAGGGGCGTAAAACGATAGCGGTGTTGGGAGGCAACCCAATGAATAAAATTTATTTTTGCTTTTTTCCTTCCATTCTTGAGTGTTTGCACAATTATGCTACTGTTATGATTGTGTTTTTTATGTTTTAATTAGTGTTTGTGCCAAGCAAAGCCTTTGGGATCATGTTGGGTGATAGTTAATTTGATCTTGTTGAAAAACAGAAACTTTTGCATCCAGTAAAACAATTTTGAAAATTCACACAAGCGCCATAAAATCCTGATTTTTGTACACAAGATTGATATACAAATTGCCTACGTTGTCCTAATTTTTTGGAATTTTTGGACTTACAGAAGTATTTGATGTTTTCAGATTGCTACAGACTGTTCTGCTTTTGACAGATTCTGTTTTCTTTGCATTGTGTGCTTATTTTGATGAATCTATGGACTTTATCGAGGCGTATAAGCCATAGCAAAGTTGGAAAACAATAGATATAATGCAAAAATAAAACATGAATGGGTTTGCAACAGTACTTAGAGTAGTGATTTGCTTTGTTGTACTAACGAATCTCACGAAGGTTTTGTTAAGTTTTGTGTGATTGAAGTTTTCAAGTTTTGGGTGAGATCATGATGGATGAAGGTATAAGGAGTAAGAAAAGCCTAAGCTTGGGGATGCCCCATGGCACCCCAAGTTATTATCCAAAGAGGAACAATCAGCTAAGCTTGGTGATGCCCCGAGTGGCATCCCCTCTTTCTTCTAACGACCATCGGTATTTTACATGGAGCTATATTTTTATTCGTCACATATCATGAGTTTTGCTTGGAGCGTCTTGTATTATTTGAGTCTTTGCTTTCTTTTTTTTGTTTTGTGTCAAGTATCCTTGCT
This sequence comes from Triticum aestivum, assembly GCF_018294505.1. Classification (NCBI taxonomy): domain Eukaryota; kingdom Viridiplantae; phylum Streptophyta; class Magnoliopsida; order Poales; family Poaceae; genus Triticum; species Triticum aestivum. Next base: position 435,165,189 of record NC_057814.1, read on the forward strand.
GAACACACCGATTTGAGAGAGCCAAAATTATGCTATGATTCGTTAGAATTGCTCTATGCGCTTCACTTAAATTATTTGAGCTATGGAATTGCTCCAGTGCTTCACTTATATTATTTTGAGAGATGAATTTTTTTATGCTCATGTTCTTCACTTAGATTTGTCTGAGCTATCAAAAGCAACATATGAAACTAGTACCAAAGTGATAGATATTAAAGAGGGATATAATAAAAACTTTCATGAAGATCATTGGACAAAATAAACTTGATTCTTTGTAATAATTTTGAGATATGATGATAGTGATATGTGAGTCATGTTGATGAGTAATTGTGCTTTCATAAGAATATTGGTGTTAAGGTTTTTGATTCCCAATGCAAGCACGAAAGTCAATAGTTATGCAATGAAATTACATCCTACTTGTGGTGCATTATTCGGTGTTAGTTATGCTTAATGCTCTCCTATGAGATTTTTCGTTTCTTGGTTGAATGCTTCTCAATCTTTTTGCTAGCCTTCACTTGTACTAAGTAGGAATACTACTTGTGCATCCAAAATCCTTAAACCTAGTTTTGCCATATGAGTCCACTATACCTACCTATATGCGGTATTTTCGTGCCGTTCTAAGCAAATTTGTATGTACCATCTCTAATTTTCAAAATAAATTTCCTTTTTGTGTGCTCGTACCGCTGATGAAACGGTAGGGGGTGGCTGATATTGTTGACGGAAATATGCCCTTGAGGCAATAATAAAGTTGTTATTTATATTTTCTTATATCATGATAAATGTTTATTATTCATGCTAGAATTGTACTAACCGGAAACTTAGTACATGTGTGAATACATAGACAAACAGAGTGCCACTAGTATGCCTCTACTTGACTAGCTTGTTAATCAAAGATGGTTAAGTTTCCTAGCCATAAACATGAGTTGTCATTTGATGAACGGGATCACATCATTAGAGAATGATGTGATTGACTTGACCCATCCATTAGCTTAGCACTATGATCGTTTAGTTTGTTGCTATTACTTTCTTCATGACTTATACATGTTCCTATGACTATGAGATTATGCAACTCCCGAATACCAGAGAAACACTTAGTGTGCTATCAAATGTCACAACATAACTGGGTGATTATAAAGATGCTCTACAGGTGTCTCCGATGGTGTTTGTTGAGTTGGCATAGATCGAGATTATGATTTGTCACTCCGATTGTCGGAGAGGTATCTCTGGGCCCTCTCGGTAATGCACATCACTATAAAGCCTTGCAAGCAATGTGACTAATGAGTTAGTTCCGAGATGATGCATTACGGAACGAGTAAAGAGACTTGCCGGTAACGAGATTGAACTAGGTATTGAGATACCGACAATCGAATCTTGGGCAAGTAACATACCGATGACAAAGGGAACAACGTATGTTGTTATGCGGTTTGACCGATAAAGATCTTCGTAGAATATGTGGGAGCCAATATGAGCATCCAGGTTCCGCTATTGGTTATTGATCGGAGATGAGTCTCGGTCATGTCTACATAGTTCTCGAACCCGTAGAGTCCGCACGCTTAACGTTCGATGACGATCGGTATTATGAGTTTATGTGTTTTGATGTACCTAAGGTCGTTCGGAGTCCCGGATGTGATCACGGACATGACGAGGAGTCTCTAAATGGTCGAGACATAAAGATTGATATATTGGACCATGTTATTCAGACACCGGAAGTGTTCTGGGAGGTTTCGGATAAAACCGGAGTGCCGGAGGGTTACCGAAACCCCCCGGGTAGTTATGGGCCCTTAGTGGGCTTTAGGGGAGAGACAGGGCAGCAGCCAGGAGGTGCCCCCCCAAGGGAGTCCGAATTGGACTAGGGGAGGGGGGCGCAGCCCCTCTTTCCCTCTCCCTCCCCCTCTCCTTCCTTCTCCTCCTAGTTGGACTAGGAAAGGAGGAATCCTACTCCTACTAGGACGAGGATTCCTCCCCCCTGGCGCGCCTATGAGGGCCGGCCGGCCTCCCCCTCCCTCCTTTATATACGTGGGGAGGGGGGCACCCTAGAACAGATCAAAGTTGATCTTAGCCGTGTGCGGTGCCCCGCTCCACATATTTCCACCTCGGTCATATCGTTGTAGTGCTTAGGTGAAGCCCTGTGACGGTAACTTCATCAACACCGTCACCATGCCACCATGCTGACGAAACTCTCCCTCGGCCTCTGCTGGATCAAGAGTTTGAGGGACGTCACCGAGCTGAACGTGTGCAGATCGCGGAGGTGCCGTGCGTTCGGTACTTGATCAGTTGGATCGCGAAGACGTTCGACTACATCAACCGCGTTACTTAACGCTTCCGCTTTCGGTCTACGAGGGTACATGGACACACTCTCCCGCTCATTGCTATGCATCACATAGATAGATCTTGCGTGATTGTAGGTAAATTTTTTGAAATACTGTGTTCCCCAACATTTTTTCCATGCTAGATGTGTTATTCTCAAGATGAGTGTTTATTCACTTATCATTGCACGAGAGTACGACAAAGGTATTAGGGATGACCATTCCCGAAATGAAAAATGAATTTACTTTATGTTGTCAAATAATAAATTCCTTGGAAAGTGTTGGTATGTATGGCACCCGTGGATACGACTAGCTGTGGAATGTGAAAGTATGGGTGAAAAAGGAATAAACTTTATTTTCTGTTTGGGAACCGCCTATGACATATCTAGCATGGAAAGTATTGGGAACTACTCGGTCGTTTTCGTTGACAGGAAAAGCATGCCACCCAAAATGTTTTATCTCTATTTTTTCGCTTTGAGCTCTGGCACCTCTACAAATCCATACTTCCCTCTGCGTAGGGCCCTTCTATTTACTTATGAAATTTTTATTTTTATTTGAGTCTCCATCTTCTCTTACAAAGCACCAACTAAGGGGCACTATGATCGTACTTGAGCATTGGGTGTAGCTAATATGCGAGTGTGTTTCATGAATGGATCAATGATTGAGCATAATGGGCTAGGGATAACTTGCTTTAGTGTTGATATTTTGAAAGACATGGTTGCTTGTTGATATGCTTGAGTATTGAAGTCTTCATGTCAAAACTAAACTATTGCTTTGAACCATATAAAATTCCAAATGTCCATGCTACAAAAGAAAAGAATATGTGATGAACATGTTGGGCGTGATGCCTATATAATGATCATTGCCTGGATATCGTCATAATTATTTGAAGTTCTATCAATTGCCCAACGGTAATTTGTTTACCCACCGTATGCTATTTTTCTCGAGAGAAGCCACTAGTGAAATTTACGGCCCCCAGGTCTATTCTTCTTTATATTTGCCTTCTGATATATTATTTGCCACTTTTATTTTCAGATCTATATTTCCAAAAACCCAAAAATACCTTTCTGCACTTTTTATTTGCATCTTTTATTTCGCGTTTTGTCGAGATATATTTATCCAATCTATCACAATTTTTATCCCGTCAACTTGACAATTTCTAGCGCCGTTACCCGTAGAGGGATTGACAACCCCTAATAAGCGTCGGGTTGCAAGTATTTGTTCTTTGTGTGCAGGTACCGTTTACATAGTGTCGATTGGTTCTTGTACTAGATTGATACCTTGGTTTCATAACCGAGGGAAATACCTATCATAGTTGTGCTGCATCATCCCTTCCTCCTTGGGGAAATACCAACGTAGTTCAAGCGACGTTATGAGGGTGTGGCATAGGTCTTGTCACGTCCAAACGCACATGAGTTCACCAACTTGAGATTCCTGCAAAAGAAACAAAAGCAAGGAACTCTCGGGAACAAAACTTTGTTAGCTTGCATGAGATATTCATCACCATATAGTAATTCTCCCAACAAGTGCCATCTTGGCAATGAGTAAAATGCTTAGTAAAGAAAGGATAATTTGCATACAAGTCTTTAGTGTGCTCAAATTGAATGACATTAAAAGTCAAGCTTTTGAAAACAACATGCATTTGCGGGAAAGAGCATCCGCAACAAAATTTTCTTTACCCTTCTTGTATATGTTGACATCAGGGAAAGACATTATATATTCACTCCATTTAGCATGAAGATAGTTAAGTTTAACATTTTTAATATACTTGAGCGACTGATGATCGGAATGGATATAAAAATCTTTATGCCATAAATAATGATCCAAACTTGCAAGACTCAAACCAAAGCATACAATTCCTTATTATAGATGGGGTAATTCACTAGAGCACCAGAAATATTTTCACTAGAGAAAGCTACCAAACATCGTTGTAGCATAGCGGCACCTCCAATGCTAGATTTGTATTGATTGGAAAATGAAATAGATGTGTGAATACATAAACAAGTACCGTGTCCCTAGTAAGCCTCGACTAGACTACCTCGTTGATCAAAGATGGTTAAGGTTTCCTAACCATAGACATGTTGTCATTTGATAACGGGATCACATCATTAGGAGAATGATGTGATGGACAAGACCCATCCGCTAGCTTAGCATATGATCGTTCAGTTTATTGCTATTGCTTTCTTAATGTCAAATACATATTCCTTCGACTATGAGATTATGCAACTCCCGGATACCGAAGGAATACCTTATGTGCTATCAAACATCACAACGTAACAGGGTGATCATAAAGATGCTCTACAGGTATCTCCGAAGGTATTTGTTGAGTTGGCATAGATCGAGATTAGGATTTGTCACTCCATGTATCGGAGAGGTATCTCTGGACCCTCTCGGTAATACACATCATAAGAAGCCTTGCAAGCAAAGCGACTAAGGAGTTAGTTACAAAATGATGTATTACAGAACGAGTAAAGAGACTTGTCGGTAACGAAATTGAACTAGGTATGAAGATACCGACCGAATCTCGAGCAAGTAACATACCGACAGACAAAGGGAAATACGTATGTTGTCATAAGGTTCGACCGAAAAAGATCTTCATAGAATATGTAGGAACCAATATGGGCATCCAGGTTCCGCTATTGGTTGTTGACCAGAGAGGTGTCTCAGTCATGTCTACATAGTTCTCGAACCCGTAGGGTCCGCATGCATAACGTTCGTTGACGATATAGTGTTATATGAGTTATATGATTTGGTGACCGGATGTTGTTCGGAGTGCCGGATGAGATCACGGACATGACGAGGAGCTCTGAAATGGTCCGGTGGTAAAGATTGATATATAGGATGATACTATTTGGACAGCGGAAGAGTTTCAGAGTGCACCGTGTAGTCATCGGATCGCCGGAAGGGGTTCTGGACACCCCCGGGAGGTCTATGGGCCTAATGGGCCAAGGGGAGGGACACACTAGCTCACAAGGGGGCTGGCGTGCCCTCTCCCTAGCCGCCGGCCCTAGGAGAAGGAAAGGGGGAGGGTTGGCCCCTCCTGCCTTTCCCTCCTCATGTGAGAAAGGAAAGGGGGGCGCCACCTCCCCCTGCCTTCCTCCCGCACACAAACATGGCAGGGGGCGCGGCTAGGGGCAGGAGCCCAAGTGGGATTTAGCCCCACTTGGGGCACCTCCTGGCTGCCTCCCCCCACCTATATATATGTGGGAGGGGCACCACACATAGCCCACGACAATCTCTTAGCCGTGTGCGGCGTCCCTCTCCACAGTTTCGTGCCTCGGTCATATTTTCGTAGTGCTTAGGCGAAGCCCTACGGAGATAGCATCACCACCACCGTCACCACGCCATCGTGTTGCTAGAACTCATCCACTACTTCACCGTCTTGCTAGATCAAGAAGGTGAGGATGTCACTAAGCTGAACGTGTGCTGAACACGGAGGTGCTGTACGTTCGGTACTCGATCGGTTGGATCGCGAAGAAGTTCAACTACATCAACCGCGTTACTAAACGTTCTGCTTACGGTCTACGAGGGTACGTAGAGGCACTCTCCCCTCTCGTTGCTATGCATCTCCATGGATAGATCTTGCGTGTGCGTAGAAATTTTTGTTTTGTTTTCCATGCAACGTTTCCCAATCGTGGCACGTGAGCCAGGTCTATGCGTAGATGACATGCATGAGTAGAACACAAAGAGTTGTGGGAGGTCATAGTCATACTTCTTACCACCAATGTCTTATTTTGATTCGACGGTATTGTGGGATGAAGCGGCCCAGACTAACTTTCATGACCACGCACATGAGACCGGTTCCACCGACTGACATGCAACTTGTTTTGCATAAAGGTGGCTGGCGGGTGTCACTACGGCCAGTCCTTGAAGAAGGTTCAAAACAACAAACTTGATAATCACCGTTGTGGTTTTTGCGTAGTTAAGAACTGTTCTTGCTAGAAGCCCGTAGCAGCCACGTAAAAGTTGCAACAACAAAGTAGAGGACGTCTAACTTGTTTTTGCAGGGCATTTTGTGATGTGATATGGTCAAGGTGTGATGTGATATATGTTGATGTATGAGATGATCATGTTTTGTAATGTCGACAATCGGCAGGAGCCTTAGGGTTGTCTCTTAATTATTGTATGAAATACAAACGCCATGTAATTGCTTTACTTTATCGCTATGCGTTAGCAATAGTTGTAGAAGCAATAGTTGGCGAGATGACCCCGACGCAATGATGAAGATCAAGGTGTCGAGCCGATGACGATGGAGATCATGATGATGCTTTGGAGATGGAGATCAAAAGCACAAGATGATGATGGCCATATCATGTCACATATTTTGATTGCATTTGATGTTTATCCTTTATACATCTTATTTTGCTTAGAACGACGGTAGCAATATAAGATTATCCCTTCACTAAATTTCAAGATAAAAGTGTTCTCCCCGACTATGCACTGTTGCCAAAGTTCGTCGTTTTGAAGCACCTCGTGATGATCGGGTGCGATAGACTCTACGTTCACATACAATGGGTGTAAGACAGTTTTGCACATGCAGAATACTTTGGTTAAACTTGACGAGCCTAGCATGTACAGACATGGTCTCAGAACACTGGAGACCGAAAGGTCGAACGTGAGTCATATAGTAGATATGATCAACATAGAGATGTTCACCATTGATGACTACCCCATCTCACGTGATGATCGGACATGGGTTAGTTTATTTGGATCATGTATCACTTAGATAACTTGAGGGATGTTTATTTAAGTGGGAGTTCGTTGGTAATTTGACTAATTGAACTTAATTTATCATGAACTTAGTCTTAATAGTTCTGCATATCAATGTTGTAGATCAATGGCCCGAGCTACCGTTCCCCTGAATTTTAATGCGTTCCTAGAGAAAGCTGATACGTCTCCGTCGTATCTACTTTTCCTAACGCTTTTACTCTTATTTTGGCTCTAATTTGCATGATTTGAATGAAACTAACCCGGACTGACGCTGTTTTCAGCAGAACTACCATGGTGTTGTTTTTGTGCAGAAATAAAAGTTCTCAGAATGAAACGAAACTTTTTTGGACAATTTTTATATAATAAAAGAAAAATACTGGAGCCAAGAACCACCGGAGGGGGGGTCCCTGGGGAGCACAACCCACCAGGGCGCCCCCTCCTCGCGCGCCCAGGTGGGTTGTGCTCACCTGGTGGCCTCGCTGACCCTATCTGCGACGCTATAAAATCCTATTTTCGGAGAAAAAACCATGGAGAAAGAATTATCGCATTTCACGAGACGGAGCCGCTGCCACCGCCTCCTGTTCTTCATCGGGAGGCCAGATCTGGAGTCCGTTTGGGGCTCCGGAGAGGGGGATCTTCGATCTTCGTCATCACCAACCCTTCTCCATCGTCAATTCCATGATGCTCCCCATCTGGAGTGAGTAATTCCTTCGTAGGCTCGCTGGTGGGTGAGGGAGTTGGATGAGATTCATCATGTAATCGAGTTAGTTTTGTTAGGTCTTGATCCCTAGTATCCATTATGTTCTGAGATTGATGTTGCTATGACTTTGCCATGCTTAATGCTTGTCACTTTGGGCCCGGGTGCCATGATTTCAGATCTGAACCGTTTATGTTATCACCATTATATATATATGTTCTAGATCCGATCTTGCAAGTTATAGTCACCTATTACGTGTTATGATCTGTAAACCCTGGAGTGACAGTATTCAGGATACTTACCGGTGATGACCGTAGTTTGAGGAGTTCATGTATTCACTATGTGCTAATGCTTTCTTCCGGTTCTCTATTAAAAGGAGGCCTTAATATCCCTTAGTTTCCTTATGGACCCCGCTGCCACAGGAGGGTAGAACAAAAGATGTCATGCAAGTTATTTCCGTAAGCACGTATGACTATTTACGGAATACATGCCTACATTATATTTATAAACTGGAGCTAGTGCCGTATCGCCCTAGGTCATGACTGTTATATGATGAATATCATCCAACAAATTCACCGATCCAATGCCTACGAGTTTTCCACATATTGTTTGTACTAAGTTACTATTGCTATTACTGCTGTCACAACTGATACAAAATCATTGCTATCATTGTTACCGTTACTTTCACTGTTACCACTGCTATGAAAACTATCATATTACTATGCTACTAATCATATTGCTGCAGATAATTAATTTCCAGGTGTGGTTGAATTGACAACTCAGCTGCTAATACTTGCAAATATTCTTTGGCTCCCCTTGTATCAAATCTATAAATTTGGGTTGAATACTCTACCCTCGAAAATTGTTGCGATTCCCTACACTTGTGGGTTATCAAGACCTTTTTCTGGCGCTGTTGCCGGGGTGTATAGCTATTTTTGTTAAGTCACTTGGGATTATTATCTATTTATCACTATGAAGAATCTGAAGGATACAAAGACGAAGATCGTTCCCTCTAGGACGAGGGGAGGTAAGGAACTGCCATCACACTCTGCACTTGATTCACCTTCTGTTTCGAGTAGACTTGCAACACCACCACATGCTATTAAACTTGATATGTCGCAAGTTATTGATGATGCTACTTCTATGAATGCTACTCATGATGATCCTAGTACCTTGCTTGATGATGGTGTGCCACTAGGTGATTTTCTTGACGAACAAATTGTTAGAGCTAAAAATATTGAGAATGCTGAAACTGATGAAATTATTGAAACTGATGAAGTGCTTGAAACTAAAAATCTTGAAATACCTATTAGGCCTAGCTCTCTTAGATATGAATTGCCTAAGGTACCCGAAGGTTATGTTATGGATGAGGAGACAGCTAGAGATTTTCTTGCTTGCAATGATAGAGATGATCTTAAGAAATTATTATGAAAATTGAAAGAAAAATCTTTGAATGCTAGAATGAAATGTGATCCTAAGTTTGCTACTTCACCTATCTTTGTTGATGATAAGGATTATAGATTTCTCTGTTGACCCTGAGTTAATTACTTTGGTTGAATCTGATCCTTTCCATGGCTATGAAACTAAAACTATTGTGGCACACCTGACTAAATCAAATGATATAGCCACCCTATTTGCTCATGATGAGAAGATTTGCTACTACTATATTCTCAAATTATTTCCGTTCTCATTAAAGGGTGATGCTAAGATATGGTACAATACTCTTGCTCCTGGTTGTGTGTGTAGCCCCCAGGATATGATTTATTACTTCTCTAAAAAATATTTTCCTGCTCATAAGAAACAAGCTGCCTTATAGGAAATATTTAACTTTGTGCGAATTGAAGAAGAGAGTCTCCCACAAGCTTGGGGGAGGCTTCTCCAATTGCTTAATCTTTTCCAAATCATCCTCTTAAGAAAAATGAAGTACTTGATATCTTCTATAATGGACTAATCGATGCTTCTAGGGACGTCCTAGATAGTTGTGCTGGTTGTGTTTTCAAGGAACGAATTGTTGAACAAGCTGAGGAATTATTGAATAATATATTAAAAAATTATGATGATTGGACTCTTCTTGAACCACCGCATAAACCCACTCCAAAGAAGAGGGGTATCTTATATCTCAGTCCGGAAGATATGCAAGAGGCAAAGAAATCTATGAAGGAAAAAGGTTTTCAAGCAGAGGATGTTAAAATTTTACCTCCTATTGAAGAGATACATGGACTTGACACACCACCACCCAAGGTGGCAGAGGTAAACTCTTTAATGAAATTTGATGAAAGGGACAATCCTTATAATATGCATCCTAGTCAATGCCTTTATGAGTTTGATAATTACATTAGAAAGCAAGATCACTTCAATGAAAATGTTATGAAACAATTGAAATATAATTCTGATATGATTGCTCACTTGAGTGACTTGCTATTTAGAATCTCCAATGATGTTAGAGGTGTAGGAAAACATGCCTCTATGGTTCAAACTCAACTAGAACAAGTAGCTAAATCCCAAAGAGAATTGCTTGATGAAATGAATAATAATACGAATGATCATGCTATAAGAGTAGTAACTAGGGGAGGTAGAATGACGGAGGAACCACTTTATCCTGAAGGTCACCCTAAAAGAATTGAAGAAGACTCTCAAAGAATTAACACTGATGCACCTAGTCCTTCTAAAAAGAAAAAGAAAAAGGAAAATGATAGGACGTTGCATGCTTCTAGTGAACCTGAGATGGAAAAACCTCCTGATAATAATGATGTTTCTATTTCCGATGCTGAAACTCAATCTGGTAATGAACATTCATCTAGTGATAATGAAAAAGATAATTATGATGTTCATGAAGACACTCAACCAGACAATGATAAACAACCAGATAATGATGTTGAAATAGAACCAGCTGTTGATCTTGATAACCCACAACCCAAAAATAAAAGATATGATAAAAGAGACTTTGTTGCTAGAAAACATGGAATAGAAAGAGAACCATGGGTTCAAAAAACCCATGCCCTTTCCACCTAAATATGCTAAGAAAAAGGATGATGAAGAATTTGAACGCTTTGCTGAAATGCTTAGGCCAGTCTTTTTGTGCACTCGCTTGACTGATATATTAAAGATGGCCCCTTATGCAAAATATATGAAAGGCATCATCTCTAATAAAAGAAAGATACCTGAAGCTGAAATCTCCACCATGCTTGCTAATTATTCTTTTAAGGATGGAGTACCTAGAAAACTTGGAGATCCGGGAATACCAACTATACCTTGCTCCATAAAAAGAAATTATGTCAAAACTGCTTTGTGTGATTTAGGAGCTGTTGTTAGTGTTATGCCTTTCTCTTTATATAAAAGACTTGATTTCAATAAACTCACACCTACTAAAATATCTTTGCAAATGGTTGACAAATCAACTGCCACACCTATCGGTATTTGTGAGGATGTGCCCGTTGTTGTTGCAAATGTTACTATCTTAACTGACTTTGTTATACTTGAGATGCCCGAGGACAACAACATGTCGATTATCCTTGGTAGACCCTTCTTGAATACTGCAGGGGCTGTTATTGACTGCAATAAAAGCAAGGCCACTTTTCATATCAATGGTAATGAGCATAAGGTGCACTTCCCAAAGAAACAATTCCAAGTGAATGGTATTAATGTTATTGAAAAATCTCCGACACTCACTATTGGAACTTTTCAACTACCTCTACCTACTGCCAAAAAGAAATATGAAATGCTTATTGTTGGGGACATGCATATCCCCGTTGAGGTAACTTAGTGTTTTACGAAAGTTCTTCGGTTTCATGCTAATCGAAAGTGGTTGTTAATCGGAACATGGATCATTTTTGAGAGGTATGAAGTTGATGAATTTAGTAAGCATAACTTTCTGTTTCCAACTTTTGTTTTATGTTTTTCTTAGTTAAATAAAATAAAATGTCATGTTTTGTCGGTTTTCTGAATTTCCTATGCAATAAAAAAATGACCCAAAAATAAAAGTTCTCAGAATGCCCTGAAAATTTAATACGATTTTTTTCTGAATATTTAAGAATTTTTTATGCAAATAACATCATAGGGGAGTGGACCAGGTGGGCGCAACCCACCTGGGCGTGCCAGCAGCCCCAGGCGCGCCCTGGTGGGTTGTGGTCCCCACGTGGGCCCCCTCACTTATCTCTTTAGCCCATGTCATCACCTACCTCCAGAAAAAATCACCATTGCTCTCTCTCTCTCTCTCTCGTGTTCTTGCTCTCAAACCCGCGAATTTCGATCTCTTTGCTCGAAGCTCCATTTCTGAAACTGTTTTGGGAGATTGCTACTTGGTATGTGACTCCTCCCTTGGTGCAATTAGTTTTTGCTTTAGTGGTTTATATTTTGAATAATTAGCTACTCTTGGTGCTGCTGTAGATGAGCTTCGATGTTGAATTCTTAGAGTTCTAAGTAGTTTGAATGCTTGATATAGCCTCTATGCATCCCTATGAGTAGTTGCTATCAATCTTGTGAAGTTTTGTTGACAAAATTTTTGTGGACTAAAATTTTCATAATTTTATTCATAGGAATAAGATGAGTTTCTTTAGGAAGTTTGCTTCCAAGAAGAGCTCTAAGGGAGTCATTGGGGAGTCATCGGACAACGATCTCCACACTCAGAGAATGGCGGAAGTGCGGCTGTGCGAATGGCCACATAACCCCTTCATGGATGGGGCCGGAATCCGTCAAGAGTTCGCAAAATTTGCTGCTAATGCTGGTATCACCGACCTCATCACAGCTGAGTGTGAACAATACCATCTCCTTACAAATTCCTTTGTGCAAAGCTTTCATTTTCTAAGTAGGAATAATCCCCCTAAGGTGCAGTTTAATTTATATGCTAAGACCCATCAGATACCACTCACCGATTTTTGTATTATTTGCTTGATCCCTTCTGACGGGTAAATAAGAGAGCCTAGGCCTGTAGAGTTCGAGGACTTTTATCGTACTTTGTCAGTGGGAGATTAGAGAGGGGTATCGAGTGTCACCGCCACTAGCTTGCAGTTTCCTTCTGTGCATTATTTTGCTCTATTCATTGTGAAGTGTTTACTTGCTAGAGAGAAGGTTGGTGCACTTAGTGCCCCGATTTCGCTGTCTTACGCCGTGCCCTATACAGCGATAACACTTATAGTCTAGGGGCTATTATTGCACTTCGTCTACACCTTAACAGGACTAGGGTAAAATTCATGGCGGTATTTATGCCACTCGTTTAGCGAGTCACTTTAACATTCAGATTCGCTAGCATGATTATTGTTTGCCTAAGGTTTACCTAGATCGCCAGGCGATGGTAGCTCATCATTTTATTGATGGCGAGGACACTATTAACAATGTCCCTTACAACCTGGTTTTCAATGTGGATACTCGTGATATTATTCTGTTGCCTGCACCTATGTTTGATTCTATTGCCAGGGCCGGATACAAGATCATGCCAGATGACATTATTGCCTATCGGAACAACTATGCAGCTGCTGAGGAGGAGCCTCAGGAGTAGGACGCTTAGGTGCCCACTCCACAACACTTCAACGTGGGACCTAAGGGCCACTACGAGTGGTGACACCAAGCTAGGCCAAAAGCCTAAGCTTGGGGGAGTACGTATGCCCACCGACATTTCCTTCATATTCACACATTTCTTTCCCATTGTCGGTGTTGACACTTTTTCATTGCATTATCCATGCTAGATATATTTTCCCGCTCTCTTCCTGTGGGTTTGAAAAACTTTGAGAAAATCACACAAAAATGTTGCTAGCTTCTTTTCGGTTTTTCTTTCTAGTTTAGTTTGTTGTAGTATTTAAAAGAAAACCCAAAAGGATTTCTTGGTTCTTCTTTTGCTTGTTGGGAGCTCTCCCGTGTAAATAGTTTTTCTCGTTTTTGTTTTTCTCTTTAATTTGCTTTCTTCAATAAAAACTAAGAACTCCAAAAATATTTCAGTGTGTTTCTCTGAAATTATTTTCCTTTTATTGAGTCATACCGAGGAGAAGACCACGATGAAAATGTTGAGTGGCTCTCATATGCATTATTGTTGATCTAACAAAGAGCTCAAATTGCCTTGTCTTCTCCTTTTGAATAAAATGTTTGCAGATTCCAGCTTAGTCCATGGCACTCTTGCACTATTATTATTTTCATATCATTCAGTCGTGCAAGTGAAAGGCAATAATGATGATACTTGATAAACTGGCTGTGGCAGAGAGAAACGGGTATGAACTCAATTTGTTCTGTTTTTGTAAATATGTTTAACCTAGTATCGATGATTCAGCCTATTATGATCAAACATGTTGGCAATGACAATTAGAGATTATAGTTTCTCATGCCATGCTTAAGTAGCTAGGAGTGGATAATGATTTATCTTGGATGCCAACATGCATTAAAACGATTATGATGTGGTATGATGATATGGTATCCTCCTCTGAATGTTCGAGTGGCTTGACTTGGCACATGTTCATGCATGTAGTTGAATCAAAACCAACATAGCCTCTATGATATTTATGTTCATGGTATTCATATCCTACTCATGCTAGTATCCATTGTTACTTATGCATAATGCATGTTCATGACCGTTTTCGCTCTCTAGCTGGCCACTTCTCAACCTATTTGCTAGCCTTCGCCTGTACTAAGCGATAAAACTGCTTGTGCATCAAAATCCTAAAACCCAAGTTATTCCAGATGAGTCCACCATATATCTACCTATATGCGGTATTACGTGCCGTTCTAAGTAAATTTGCATGTGCCACCTCTTAAACCTTCAAATAAACATCCGTTTTTGTGTGCCTGGATTGTTCATAGAGTTATTCTCATGATGAGTGTCCATTCACTCGTCCTTGCACGAGAGGGGCGGTAATAGAGATTCCCAGTCCTGAATTCAAAGATTGCAAATAATTAAACAAAACTCCCCCAGGACTGATGTTGGTATGGACGGTACCCGTGGATTCAGCTAGCCGTGGAGTGTGTTTGTTGGTGGAGGGGGAGTAAACCTTTACTTTATCGCTTGGGAACCGCCACTAATGTGTTTAGCATGGAAGATATCAATAACTAATGGTCGCGAAGTAAACAGGAAGGGTGCATTTCTCAAAATTTCATTTATCTCTGTTTTGAAAATCTAAGCTCTGGCACCACTGTAAATCACTGCTTCCCTCTGTGAAGGGACTATCTATTTAATTTTATGTTGTGTGATCACCTTCTTAAATAAGCGCCAGATCTGAGAGCACTATTGTCATCCTCATGTATTGTGTATAGCTAATGTTGGATGCATCATGACTAGATCTTTTCTACCATGAATTACAATGTTTAGTCGCTGCTTGAACTTTGGAGGTGCTCTACACTTATGTTCTGCGGTCTCAGAAAGGGCTAGCGAGATACCACTGTTGTCATATTATATCATGATTGTTTTGACAAAGTGTTGTCATTTGATATGCTTTATTATTGCTCGCTAGTTGCTTATGCCATTGATATGGGTTAATATAATTTTTAAGAGTTATTGTTGGCAAGGTTAGTTATAATTTTTGCTGAAAACCTGGGTGCTACTTAAGCTTATTTATGTAAACAAGAGCAAAAGAGTTCGTAAAAGTTTTTCTTTTTCACTTTCAGTTTATCAATTGAATTGCTTGAGGACAAGCAAAGGTTTAAGCTTGGGGGAGTTGATATGTCTCTATCATATCTACTTTGCCTAATGCTTTTACTCTTGTTTTGGACTCTAATTTGCATGATTTGAATGAAACTAACCCGGACTGACGCTGTTTTTAGCAGAACTACCATGGTGTTGTTTTTGTGCAGAAATAAAAGTTCTCGGAATGGAACGAAACTTTTTGGAGAATTTTTATACAATAAAAGAAAAATACTGGAGCCAAGAACCACCGGAGGGGGGGTCCCTGGGGGGAGCACAACCCACCAGGGCGTCCCCCCTCCTGGCGCGCCCAGGTGGGTTGTGCCCACCTGCTGGCCCCGCTGATCCTATCTCCGACGTTATAAAATCCTATTTTCGGAGAAAAAATCAGGGAGAAAGAATTATCATGTTTCACAAGACGGAGCCGCCGCTGCCTCCTGTTCTTCATCAAGAGGCCAGATCGGGAGTCCGTTTGGGGCTCCAGAGAGGGGGGGGTCTTCGATCTTCGTCATCAGCAACCCTTCTCCATCGCCAATTCCATGATGCTCCCCATCAGTGGTGAGTAATTCCTTTGTAGGCTCGCTGGTCGGTGAGGGAGTTGGATGAGATTCATCATGTAAACGAGTTAGCTTTGTTAGGGCTTGATCCCTAGTATCCATTATGTTCTAAGATTGATGTTGCTATGACTTTGCCATGCTTAATGCTTATCACTTTGGGCCCGGGTGCCACGATTTCAGATCTGAACCGTTTATGTTATCACCATTATATCTATGTTCTAGATCCGATCTTGCAAGTTATAGTCACCTATTACGTGTTATGATCCGTAAACCACAGAGTGATAGTATTCGGGATACTTTCTGATGATGACCGTAGTTTGAGGAGTTCATGTATTCACTATGTGCTAATGCTTTGTTCTGGTTCTCTATTAAAGGAGGCCTTATATCCCTTCGATTCCTTATGGACCCCGCTGCCACGGGAGGGTAGGACAAAAGATGTCATGCAAGTTCTTTCCATAAACATGTATGACTATTTACAGAATACATGCCTACATTATATTTATGAACTGGAGCTAGTGCCTTATCTCCCTAAGTTATGACTATTATATGATGAATATCATCCAACGAATTCACCGATCCAATGCCTACAAGTTTTCCACATATTGTTTCTACTAAGTTACTATTGCTATTACTGCTGTCACAACTGATACAAAATTATTTCTATCATTGTTACCGTTACTGTTATTGTTACCACTGCTATCAAAACTATCATATTACTATGCGGAAAATCAGTTTGGCTCCCGGGAGCATTTGCTCCCAGTGCCAAAAAAATGAAACAAAAAAAATCAAGAAAAAAATTGTTCATGTACTTAGTCACATCCAAATTCTACCTGCAAATTTTGAGGCAAAAAGATAAAACATTCTGACTTGTGCAAAAAAACAAATCGAACACCAAAAGTTACCCCAAATACTTTTTTTTTGCCGGCGAAACACCGCCGCTCCGTTTCGCATGGAAATTGTCATGTATTTTTGCGATACTAATACAATCATCTACAAAAAAATTCAGAATTTTTCGAAAAAATTTAGTATTATTTTTCGCATTACTGTTCACCCGGGAGCAAATGCTCTCGGGAGCCAAAACGCCAGCCCCATTACTGTGCTACTAATCCTATTACTGCAGATAATTAATTTCCAGGTGTGGTTGAACTGACAACTCAGCTGCTAATACTTGCAAGTATTCTTTTGCTCCCCTTGTGTCAAATCTATAAATTTGGGTTGAATACTCTACCCTCGAAAACTGTTGCGATCCCCTATACTTGTGGGTTATCAAAAGCTAAGTTGAAAGATGGTGGTAGCAACTACACGGACTGGGTCCGTAACTCGAGGGTTATCCTCATTGCCGCACAGAAGAATTATGTCCATGATGCACCGCTAGGTGAAAGACCTGCTGCAGAAGCTACTGCATATGTTATGAACGTCTGGCAGGCTCGATCTGATGACTACTCAATAGTTCAGTGTGCCATGCTTTACGGCTTAGAACCGGGACTTCAAAGACGTTTTGAATGTCATGGAGGATATGAGATGTTCCAAGAGTTGAATTTAATATTTCAAGCAAATGACTGGGTTGAGAGATATGAAGTCTCCAACAAGTTCTATAGCTGCAAGATGGATGAGAACAGTTCTGTCAGTGAACACATACTCAAAATTTCTGGGTATCATAACCACTTGACTCAGCTGGGAGTTGATCTTCCAGTCGATAGTGTTATTGACAGAGTTCTTCAATCACTGCCACCAAGCTACAAAGGCTTTGTAATGAACTATAATATGCAAGGGATGATGAAAACAATTCCTGAGCTCTTCGTAATGCTTAAGGCCACAGAGGTAGAAATCAAGAAAGAGCATCAAGTGTTGATGGTTAACAAGACCACTTGTTTCAAGAGAAAAGGGCAAGGGAAAGAAAGGGAACTTCAAGAAGAATGGCTAGCAAGTTGCCACTCTCGGGAAGAAGCCCAAAGCTGGACCCAAGCCTGAAACTGAGTGTTTCTACTTCAAAGGGAATGGTCACTGGAAGCGGAACTGCTCCAAATACTTGGAAGATAAGAAGGATGGCAAAGTGAACAAAGGTATATTTGATATACATGTTATTGATGTGTACCTTACTAATGCTCGTAGTAGCGCCTGGGTATTTGATACTGGTTCAGGTGCTCATATTTGTAACTCGAAATAGGAGCTGCAGAATAAACGAAGATTGGCTAAGGACGAGGTGACGATGCGCGTCGGGAATGGTTCCAAGGTCGATGTGATCGCCGTCGGCACGCTACCTCTACATCTACCTTCGGGATTAGTTTTAGACCTCAATAATTGTTATTTGGTGCCAGCGTTGAGCATGAACATTATATCTAGATCTTGTTTATTGGGAGACAGATATTCATTTAAATCAGAGAATAATGGTTGTTCTATTTATATGAGTAATATCTTTTATGGTCATGCACCCTTCATGAATGGTCTGTTCTTGTTGAGTCTCGATCGTAGTGATACACATATTCATAATATTGATGCCAAACGATGCAAAGTTGATAATGATAGTGCAACATACTTGTGGCACTGCCGTTTAGGTCATATTGGTGTAAAGCGATGAAGAAACTCCATAAGGATGGACTTTTGGAATCACTTGATTATGAATCATTTGATACTCGCGAACCATGCCTCATGGGCAAGATGACTAACGCTCCGTTCTCTGAAACAATGGAGCGAGCTAATGACTTAGTGGAAGTAATACATATCGATGTATGCGGTCCGATGAGTGTTGCAGCACACGGCGGGTATCGTTATTTTCTAACCTCCACAGATGATTTGAGTAGGTATGGGTATATCTACTTAATGAAACACAAGTCTGAAACATTTGAAAATTTCAAAGAATTTCAGAGTGAAGTGGAAAATCATCGTAACAAGAAAATAAAGTTTCTATGTTCTGAGCGCGGAGTCAAATATTTGAGTTACGAGTTTGGCCTTCATTTAAAACAATGTGGAATTTTTTCACAACTCACGCCACCTGGAACACCACAACGTAATGGTGTGTCCGAACATCGTAACCATACTTTATTAGATACAGTGTGTTCTATGATGTCTCTTACCGATTTACCACTATCGTTTTGGGGTTATGCATTAGAGATAGCCGCATTCACGTAAAATAGGGCACCGTCTAAATCTGTTGAGACGACACCGTATGAACTATGGTCTGGCAAGAAACCTAAGATGTCGTTTCTTAAACTTTGGGGATGCTATGCTTATGTCAAAAGGCTTCAACCTGATAAGCTCGAACCTAAATCAAAGAAGTGCGTCTTCATAGGATACCCTAAGGAAACTATTGGGTACACCTTCCAGCACAGATCCGAAGGCAAGATCTTTGTTGCCAAGAATGGATCCTTTCTAGAGAAGGAGTTTCTCTCGAAAGAAGGGAGTGAGAGGAAAGTAGAACTTGATGAGGTAATGATACCTTCTCTCGAATTGGAAAGTAGCACATCACAGAAAACCGTTCCTGTGATGCCTACATCAACTAGAGAGGAAGCAAATAATAATGATCATGAAACTTCAGATCAAGTTACTACTAAACCTCGTAGGTCGACCAGAGCACGATCCGCACCAGAGTGGTACGGTAATCCTTTTCTGGAAGTTATGTTATTAGACCATGGAGAACCTACGAACTATGAAGAAGCTATGATGAGCCCAGATTCCGATAAATGGCTTGAGGCCCTGAAATCTGAGATAGGATCCATGTATGAGAACAAAGTATGGACTTTGGTGGACTTGCCCGCAGATCGGCAAGCCATTGAGAATAAATGGATCTTTAAGAAGAAGACTGACGCTGATGGTAATGTTACTTTCTACAAAGCTTGACTTGTCGCAAAAGGTTTTCAACAAGTTCAAGGGGTTGACTATGATGAGACTTTCTCACCCGTAGAGATGCTTAAGTATGTCCGAATCATGTTAGCAATTGCCGTATTTTATAATTATGAAATCTGGCAAATGGACGTCAAAACCGCATTCCTTAATGGATTTCTTAAAGAAGAGTTGTATATGATGCAACCAGAAGGTTTTGTCGATCCTAAAGGAGTTAACAAAGTGTGCAAGCTCCAGTGATCCATCTATGGACTGGTGCAAGCATCTCGGAGTTGGAATATACGCTTTGATGAGGTGATCAAATCATATGGTTTTATACAGACTTATGGTGAAGCCTGTATTTACAAGAAAGTGAGTGGGAGCTGTGTAGCATTTCTGATATTATATGTGGATGACATATTGTTGATTGGAAATGATATAGAATTTCTGGATAGCATAAAAGGATACTTGAATAAGAATTTTTCAATGAAAGACCTCGGTGAAGCTGCTTATATATTGGGCATCAAGATCTATAGGGATAGATCGAGACACCTAATAGGACTTCCACAAAGCACATACGTTGACAAAGTTTTGAATAAGTTTAAAATGGATCAGTCAAACAAAGGGTTCTTGCCTGTGTTACAAGGTGTGAAATTGAGTCAGACTCAAAGCCTGACCACTGCAGAAGATAGAGAGAAAATGAAAGTCATTCCCTATGCCTCAGCCATATGCTATGTACCAGACTTGATGTGTGCCTTGCCATAAGTTTGGCAGGGAGGTACCAAAGTAATCCAGGAGTGGAACACTGGACATCGGTCAAGAACATCCTGAAGTACCTGAAAAGGACCAAGGATATGTTTCTTATTTATGGAGGTGACGAAGAGCTCAATGTAAATGGTTACATCGATGGTTGCTTGCACACAGATCTGGATGACTCTAAGTCACAAACCGGATATGTATTTATATTGAATGGTGGAGTTGTTAGTTGGTGCAGTTCCAAGCAGAGTGTCGTGGTGGGACTACGTGTGAAGCGAGTACATACCTACTTCAGAAGCAGCGGATGAAGGAGTTCATATCCGATCTGGGTCTAATACCCAGTGCATCGGGTCCAATGTAAATCTTTTGTGAAAGCACTGGAGTAATTGCCTTGGCGAAGGAATCCAGGGTTCACAAGAGAACCAAACACAATAAGAGACGCTTCAACTCCATTCGTGAAAAGGTCAAGCATGGAGAAACAGAGATTTGCAAAATACATACGGATCTGAATGTAGCAGACCCGTTGACTAAGCCTCTTCCGTGAGCAAAACATGATCAGCACAAAGACTCCATGGGTGTTAGATTCCTGACATTGTAATCTAGATTATTGACTCTAGTGCAAGTGGGAGACTGGAGGAAATATGCCCTAGAAGCAATAATAAAGTTGTTATTTTATATTTCCTTATTCATGATAAATGTTTATTATTCATGCTATAATTGTATTGATAGGAAACTGAAATACATGTGTGAATACAAAAACAAGTACCGTGTCCCTAGTAAGCCTCTACTAGACTAGCTCGTTGATCAAAGATGGTTATGATTTCCTAACCATAGACATGTGTTGTCATTTGATAATGGGATCACATCATTAGGAGAATGATGTGATGGGCAAGACCCATCCGTTAGCTTAGCATATGATCGTTCAGTTTATTGGTATTGCTTTCTTAATGTCAAATACATATTCCTTCGACTATGAGATTATGCAACTCCTGGATACCGGAGGAATACCTTTTGTGCTATCAAACGTCACAACATAACTCGGTGATCATAAAGATGCTCTACAGGTATCTCCGATGGTGTTTGTTGAGTTGGCATAGATCGAGATTAGGATTTGTCACTCCGTGTATCGGAGAGGTCTCTCTGGGCCCTCTCGGTAATACACATCATAAGAAGCCTTGCAAGAAAAGTGACTAAGGAGTTAGTTACAAGATGATGTATTATAGAACGAGTAAAGAGACTTGCCAGTAACGAAATTGAACTAGGTATGAAGATACCAACGATCGAATCTCGGGCTCATACCGACAGACAAAGGGAATTACGTATGTTGTCATAAGGTTCGGCCGATAAAGATCTTCGTAGAATATGTAGGAACCAATACGAGCATCTAGGTTCCGCTATTGTTTATTGACCGGAGAGGTGTCTCAGTCATGTCTACATAGTTCTCGAACCCGTAGGGTCCGCACGCTTAACGTTCGTTGACGATATAGTGTTACATGAGTTATATGATTTGGTGACCGAATGTTGTTCCGAGTCCCAAATGAGACCACAGACATGACGAGGAGCTCCAGAATGGTCCGGAGGTAAAGATTGATATATAGGACGATACTATTCGGACACTGGAAGAGTTTCAGAGTGCACCGATAGTCCTCGGATTGCTGGAAGGGGTTCGGACACCCCCGAGAGGTCTATGGGCCTAATGGGCCAAGGAAAGGGACACACCAGCCCACAAGGGGGCTGGCGCGCCCTCTCCCTAGCCGCCGGCCCTAGGGTAAGGAAAGGGAGAGGGTTGGCCCCTCCTGCCTTTCCCTCCTCATGTGAGAAAGGAAAGGGGGGGCACCTCCCCCTGCCTTCCTCCCACACATAAACATGGCAGGGGGGCAGTGATACGTCTCCAACGTATCTATAATTTTTTATTTTTCCATGCTATTATATTATCTGTTTTGGATGATTTATATGCATTTATATGCTATTTTATATTATTTTCGCGACTAACCTATTAACCTAGAGCCTAGTGCTAGTTTCTGTTTTTTCCTTGTTTTTGAGCTTGGCAGAAAAGAAATACCAAACGGAGTCCAAAAGGAATAAAACCTTCGCGATGATTTTTCTTGGACCAGAAGACACCCAGGAGACTTGGAGTGCAAGTCAGAAGAGCCACGAGGCGGCCACAAGGGTGGAGGGTGCGCCCAGGCGGTAGGGCGCGCCCCCTACCTTGTGGGCCCCTCGGTGACCCCCTAACCTAGATCTTCTTCCTATATATTCACATATATTCACAAACCTCCTGAAGCATCCACGAAAACACTTTTCCACCGCCGCAACCTTGTGTTCCCGTGAGATCCCATCTTGGTGCCTTTTCCGGCATCCTGCCAGAGGGGGATTCAATCACGGAGGGCTTGTACATCAACTCCATTTCCCTTTCGATGAAGCGTAATTAGTTTACCTCAGACCTACGGGTCCATAGCTAGTAGCTAGATGGCTTCTTCTCTCTGTTTGATTCTCAATACCATGTTCTCCTCGATGTTCTTAGAGATCTATCTGATGTAATCTTCTTTTGTGGTTTGTTTGTCGAGATCCGATGAATTGTGGATTTATGGTTAGCTTATCTATGAATATTATTTGAATCTTCTCTGAATTCTTATATGCATGATTTGATATCTTTTTAATTCTCTTTGAACTATCGGTTTAGTTTACATCATATTGCTTGAGTTTATTCCTCTACATCATGTCATCTTACATAAAGCGTTACACTGTTCTTCATTAATTTAATACTCTAGATGCAGGCAGGAGTCGGTCGATGTCTGGAGTAATTGTAGTAGATGCAGGTAGGAGTCGGTCTACTTGTCATGGACGTGATGCCTATATTTCATAATCATTGCCTTAGATACCATCATACTTTGCGCTTTTCTATCAATTGCTCAACATTAATTTGTTCACCCATCGTATTATTTGCTATCTTGAGAGAAGCCTCTAGTGAAACCTATGGCCCTCGGGTCTATTTTCCATCATATAAGTTTCCGATCTACTATTTAGCAATCTTTTACTTTTCGATCTATAAACCAAAAAACCCAAAAATATATACTTTATCTTTTGTTTAGTTTTATCTATCTCTATCAGATCTCACCTTTGCAAGCGGTCGTGAAGGGATTGAGAACCCCTTTATCGCGTTGGGTGAAAGTGTTTGATTGTTTGTGCAGGTATTAGTGATTTGTGCGGTGTCTCCTACTGGATTGATACCTTGGTTCTCTAACTGAGGGAAATACTTATCTCTACTTTGCTGCATCACCCTTTCCTCTTCAAGGGAAAAAACCAACGCAAGCTCAAGAAGTAGCAGGAAGAAGTTCTGGCGCCGTTGCCGGGGAGATCTACGCCAAGTCAAGACATACCAAGTACCCATCATAAACTCTCACCTCTTGCATTACATTATTCGCCATTTGCCTCTCGTTTTCCTCTCCCCCACTTCTAAAACGATTTTCAAAAAGATTTGCCTTTTTATTCACCTTCTTTCGTTCGTCTTTTCATTTGCCCTTATGTCTTACTTGGTTTGTTTGCTCGTTTGCTTGGTATAATTGTGTGTTTATTGAAAATCAGAAGCAAAGAGTTTATGGATCCTCATCACTTGCTAATCTTTTTAAGAGATCCAATTATGATGAACCAATTGCTAGTGAGTTGAGTGCACTAGATTATCTTTATGAGGTTTTGCTTGAAATTCATGAATCCGAAAATTGTGATGAAGTGTTGATAAAAGAAAATTATAAAGTGATTCACGATAGTGCCTTGAATGAAAAGCATGATTGCAATATTGTTATTATAAATTCCATTAATGTCAATTGCGTTAATCATATGCAAAACCCTAAGCTTGGGGATGCTAGTTTTGCTATGTCCACTATTTGTCGCAATGATCATGATTGGGGTGATTCTTCTTATGATCTTGAAAATTTATTTAAGCCCCATGATGAATTTGAGATTGATAATAGTGTTTGCAATAATATTGAAAGTGGGTTGGGAAGAATGTCAACTTTAGATCCCACATATTTGGAGAATGTTCAATCTTATGAAATTTTTGATAAAAGTGGGTTTGGAGAGGTCGTGACTTTAGTTAATGTTAATCCCACTATTTTGGAAGAGTGTCAACTTCACATGCATGTGGATCATGTTGAGAATATGTTATGTGATAGCTATTTTGTTGAATTTTCTTATGATCCTACATGTAATTATTATGAGAGAGGAAAATATGGTTGTAGAAGTTTTCATGTTACTATATTACCTCTCTTCATGTTGAGATTGCTATCGTCTCTTTCTTCTTCCTTGCATATGCTAGTTTTTGCTTGCCTTGATAATTTGTTTGCTTGTAAAATACCTATGCATAGGAAGTATGTTAGACTTAAGTGTTTTATTCACATGTTTTATGATGCTCTCTTCGTGTTTCAATTGCTATCTTTCATGTGAGCATCATTAAAATTATCAATGCCTAGCTAAAAGACATTGGTGCTTTCATTGAGAGTTCCATTGTGTCGTTGACGAAAGGTTCGATGGCCCCTTCGATCATCGATAGTGACGCTGTCCAAGGAGAAACCTTCCTCCCCGGACAGATCTTCGGATTCGGCGGCTTCGTACTGCGGGCCAACTCGCTTGGCCATCTGGAGCAGATCGATAGCTACGCCCCTGGCCACCAGGTCAAATTTGGAAGCTTGAACCACGTCGCGGATATCCGTGGAGACTTGATCTTCAGCGGATTTGAGACCGCGGCGATCGCTCCCCCTCGCACTGATGAACATGACTTAAATCTGTCATCGGACCACATTTAGGAGATGGTTCCTGTAACTGCCACAACCTTACATCCGAAGCAGATCGCGCCATCCGAGGCCACAGAGTCCGCGGCGTTGGAGCCGCACACAGACTCAACACCTTGCAATATCTGCGTCAATGGAATTCCGGACTCGTTTCCGGCTATAAGTTCCAAACCACATACGTCTACGGACACCGAGCTGGATCGGTTATCGATCGTCGAGTTCAGGGCCGCAGACATCTTCCAACACTCACCCTTGGGCGATGTGCTAAATTAATTAAAGAACCTGTCCTTGGCAGGGGACTCACAGCCGAACTATGTCTGGTTCGAACTGGAGGCTGATGATGGAGAATTTCGCTTCCCACCCGCCACCCACTTCATAGCCACTGTCGAGGACTTAACTGACATGCTTGATTATGGCTCCGAAGACATCGACGGTATGGACAACGATACCGACAAGGAGCATGGCCAAGACCCGCCATTCACTGGACGTCGGACGGCCACCTCTTCATACGATGTGTACATAGTTGATAGACCTAAAAATGCTAGCGATGATGACAAAGAAGATCCAATTGAGAATACACCTCCTGAGACACAGTCCAAGCGCCGGCGCCCTAAACGCCATTCTAAGTCACGTCGCTCAAAAGACAGCAACACTGGCACCGGAGAAAATAATACTCCGGACGACGCCGAAAACAATGAAGACCCTGTTGGAGCAAGATCCGAACAAGAGGAACAAGAAAACGGGCAAGTCAGCCCCGATGAACAGGCCCTGCCCAGCGACAACTCAAAGGACGACAACTACCTTCCGCTCTCCGAAGATGAGGTAAGCCTCGGTGATGAAGACTTCATCATACCCGAGAACCCCTCGAGCAGGAGAGCTTCAAGCGCAGGCTAATACCTACTGCAAGGAGCCTGAAAAAGAAGCAGCAGCAGCTTCAAGCTGACCAAGACCTACTCAACGATAGATGGACTGAAATCCTGGCCGCCGAAGAATACGGCCTTAGTGGCCCAGCAAAAAGCTACCCGAAGCATAGATTGCTACCTCAGTTCGATGATGAGGCATTGGAGCCCGTACCATCATCACACAATGCGGTAGGTCGTCGACAACTCGGTCTGGATAAAGAGGCAACTTAAGCCGAACACCAGACCGCCCCACCTCACCGTAAAGGCAAGAATAATACAGCTCGTGGTTGTACAGACGACCTTCGACAGGACTTGGACAGTAGAGCAGGACACGCGAGATCGATCTACGGATCGCGAGGGCATGCCTCGGCACACGACGATGGCTACCTATTCGGACGTGACAATCCTAGCCACGCCCGAGCCGAAAACCGCAAATGGACTCCTTTGGAGTTACAACGCAGTGTGGCCCAACATAGAGGCACCGCACACCCTCTTTGCTTCACTAATGAAGTAATGGATCATGAATTCCCCGAAGGATTCAAACCCATCAATATTGAATCATACGATGGAACAACCGATCCCGTGGTATGGATTGAAGATTTTATTCTCCACATCCATCTGGCCCGTGGAGACAACCTCCATGCCATTAAATACCTCCCACTAAAGCTAAAAGGGCCATCTCGGCACTGGGTAAATAGCCTGCCTGAAAATTCTATAGGCAGCCGGGAGGACTTGCAAGAAGCCTTCCTTGAAAACTTCCAAGGAACATATGTCCGGCCACCGGATGCCGATGACCTAAGTCACATTGTCCAGCAGCCCGGAGAGTCAGCCAGGATGCTCTGGACTCGGTTCTTAGTCAAAAAGAACCAAATCGTCGACTGTCCGGATGCAGAAGCCCTTGCGGCCTTCAGACACAGCGTCCGGGACGAATGGCTTGCACGCCACCTCGGTCAAGAAGGACCTAAATCCATGATAGCCCTTACTGCTCTAATTGAGGGAGTCCTGGACTAAGGGGTCCTCGGGCGTCCGGCCTGTTATCCATGGGCCGAACTGATGGGCTGTGAAGATACGAAGGCCGAAGACAATACCCATGTCCGGATTGGACTCTACTTGGCGTAGAAGGCAAGCTCGGCGACCTATTATGAAGATTTCCTCCTATGTAACCGACCTCATGTAACCCTAGATCTCTCCGGTGTCTATATAAATCAGAGTGCATAGTCCGGATAGGACAGATTCATTACCATATTCACATAGGCTAGACCTCTAGGGTTTAGCCATTACGATCTCGTGGTAGATCAACTCTTGTAACACTCATATTCATCAAGATCAATCAAGCAGGAAGTAGGGTATTACCTCCATAGAGAGGGCCCGGACCTAGGTAAACATCGTGTCCCCCGCCTCCTGTTAGCATCGATCCTAGACACACAGTTCGGGACCCCCTACCCGAGATCCGCCTGCTTTTACACCGACATTGGTGCTTTCATTGAGAGTTCCACCTGTTCGGATGCCGCAATAAAGACTTCATCGTGCCGGAGGACCCTGTGGAGCAGGAGCGCTTTAAGCTTCAGCTCATAGCCACTGCAAGGAGCCTGAAAAAGAAACAGCAGCAGCTTCAAGCCGAACAAGATCTGCTCGTAGACAGATGGACTGATGTCTTGACTGCCGAAGAATACGGCCTCAAGCGCCCAGCTAAGAGCTACCCGAAACGCAGACTGCTACCTCAATTCTACGAGGAAGCACGGGAGCACACATCTCCCTCGCGTAATGCAGAACGACCACCGCGTGGTCGAGACAGGGTGGCAGACCGGCCACCCCACTGTCGGGATAAAGCGGCAACTCAAGCCGAACAGCAGCCTACCCCACCACCCCGAAAAAATAAAGACGAAAGAGTTCGGGGTCACACATACGACCTTCGGCAGACCCTGGACAATAAAGCAGGACATACAAGATCGATCTACGGATCGCGCGGATGTGCCTCAAGGCACGACGATGGCTACCTATTCGGACGTGACAAACCTAACCACGCCCGGGCCAAATGCCGCAGACGGACTCCATAAGAGCTACGCCGCGATGCGGCCCGATACAGAGGTGCCGCACACCCTCTCTGCTTCACGTACGATATACTGGATCACGAATTCCCCGAGGGATTCAAGCCCGTCAATATCGAATCATACGACGGCACAACTGACCCCGCAGTGTGGATCGAGGATTTCATCCTCCACATCCACATGGCTCGAGGAGATGACCTCCACGCCATTAAATACCTCCCACTCAAGCTCAAAGGGCCAGCTCGGCACTGGCTTAACAGCCTGCCTGAAAATTCTATCGGCAGTTGGGAGGACTTGGAAGAAGATTTCCTAGACAACTTCCAAGGAACATATGTCCGGCCACCAGACGCCGATGATCTAAGCCACATAGTTCAACAACCAGGAGAATCAGCCAGAAAATTCTGGACTAGGTTCCTACTAAAAAAGAACCAGATCGTTGACTGTCCGGATGCCGAGGCCTTGGCAGACTTCAAACAGAGCATCCGGGACGAATGGCTAGCACACCACCTCAGCCAAGAAAAGACGAAGTCCATGGGAGCCCTCACGGCATTCATGACCCGCTTTTGCGCGGGAGAGGACAGTTGACTGGCCCGTAGTAACAAGACAGCCAGCAATACAGGCCCCTCGGAGGCCAAGAATAGCACTGGCAAGCTCCGGCGCAACAGACAGAAACGCCGAAGTAATGACAACAACACCGATGACGCCACAGTCAACGCCGGATTCACTGGCTCCAAGTCCGGCCAGCGGAAGAAGCCCTATAAAAGAAATAATGAAGGACCTTCCAGCCTGGACAGCATACTCGACCGTCCGTGCCAGATACACGGCACCCCGGACAAGCAAGCCAATCATACCAATAGGGATTGTTGGGTTTTCAAGCAGGCTGGCAAGTTAAATGCCGAAAAGAAAGAAAAGGGATCACAAAGTGAGGACGAGGACGAAGAGCCCCGGCAGCCGAACACTGGGGGGCAGAAGAAATTTCCCCCTCAAGTCAAAACGGTGAACATGATATACGCTACACACATCCCCAAAAGGGAGCGTAAGCGTGCACTCAGGGACGTCTACGCGGTAGAGCCAGTC
The DNA here is from genome assembly GCF_018294505.1 of Triticum aestivum. Classification (NCBI taxonomy): domain Eukaryota; kingdom Viridiplantae; phylum Streptophyta; class Magnoliopsida; order Poales; family Poaceae; genus Triticum; species Triticum aestivum. Next base: position 435,194,445 of record NC_057814.1, read on the forward strand.
GCCCCCAAATTCAATCCATGGTCGTCATTTCCGATCACCTTTGATCGTCGAGACCACCCAACCAGTATCCGTCATGGCGGTTCGGCCGCATTGGTCCTCGACCCAATCATCGACAGATTTCACCTAACACGAGTCCTAATGGATGGTGGTAGCAGCCTCAACCTGCTCTATCAAGACACAGTTCGGAAGATGGGCATTGACCCCTCACAAATCAAACCAACAAAGACTACCTTCAAAGGAGTCATTCCAGGCATCGAGGCCCGCTGTACGGGCTCAATCACGCTCGAAGTGGTCTTCGGCTCTCCGGACAATTTCCGAAGCGAGGAGTTAATCTTTGACATCGTCCCCTTCCGCAGCGGCTACCACGCATTACTCGGACGAATAGCGTTTGCTAGATTCAACGCAGTGCCACACTATGCCTACCTCAAACTCAAGATGCCCGGTCCACGCGGCGTCATAACATTCAATGGCAACACGGAACGCTCTCTCCGAACAGAGGAGCACACCGCCGCCCTAGCAGCAGAGGTACAGAGCGGCCTTCTCAAGCAGCACCATAGTGCGGCTGCCGAGCCCTTGGACACCATCAAGAGGTCCCGAACTACACTGCAGCAGGACAGCAAGGCTCGTCAAGAGCTCGACTAGCAATTCAGCTTCCGTCCCAGTCCGGATGAAGTAGTGGAATTCGTACCACGCGTACATAATTACGCACTCGAGATTCCATGGACATTGACGGAGGCACAAACTCAACCGGGATCTACAGTTCGGCTAGACCGACCCCGGATACACCTTTTTCTTTCTGTTTCAGGTCCCTTTTCCCGCGAGCCTGATCACAAGCCCCTTCGAAGGATTGGCATACAAAGGGGACATGCAACATAGGTGTGTAGGGTAACCTCCATACGTTCTTCTTGACGGTATTTTTACTTCTTTCTCAGGACCCGTACGCTGCCCCCTCTTGATTCCGGCATATTACATAGCCCGGGTGCTTATCGTGCCATTTGTACAAGATACGCCTTAACGTATCCATTCAGTTATAATGATAATGATTTGCGGCCCAGTTTTTGTGGTTTTTGCCCCTTACTTCATTTCATTTCGATCTGCTTATTAGCTACATCGGTACTCTTTTGTACGTTTCATATTCGCCAGGGGCTGCTTATCGCCCCACAATAAGGCAGCAAAGTCCGAACACTTTTTGTATAAAAGTTCGGCACCCCGAATTTAGCATTATATGCATTGGCTCCGAATCATGTCTTTGGTCAATAGTTGGGTTGCCCGGCTCCTATGCTTGCTACCCTACGTTCCGCTCTATCGGCTAGGGTAGTAAAGGGAGAACTACTGCGATTGTGCCCTGGCCTTGACCGGATGAGCACCTCAGTAGAGAAAGCCGAAAACTGACTGTCATGATACGGCGAGAGCCGGTCAGCTGTTCGTGGGTTACAAAATCGTTGGAGATTTTTTCCGCCTCACGTGAAGGATCGGCACTTCCCGATCAGACGCTGACAGCACCCTGGCTTGGACCAGGGGCTGTGCACTTGCTTAATTATAAAACTCCTATGGCTAAGTGAGGGCGTTTAAGCCGTATAGTCTGATTGCCTTGTTCGTTGCGCTAAACAACTCCTTCAAGGACCATACAATTGGATCAAGATTGTTTAGATCCCATCCCGAATACCTCCGTACTAATTACGTGAGGGCAGAAGCCGACGACTGGACAACCCTCAGGGCATATAACACGGCCTCACAGGAGGAAACAATTTAAAGCATAACGGAATTACATTACAAAGCAAGCTCTGTATTTATAATACAAGGCAAAGGCCCAATACGAATGTATTCATTCGAAAATAACGTCCTGCGAACATTGAGTTGCCACAAGTCGAGACCCTTCTATGACATCCGCAAAATATTTCTCGGGTGTGCGGTGCTCCTTGCCCTCCGGCGGCCCGCTGGCCACTTCAACAGCGTTCATCTTCGCCCACCACATCTTGCAGCGAGCAAAGGCCATACGGGCGCCTTCAATACATGCAGAGCGCTTGACGACGTCCAGCCACGGACAGGCTTCCACTAGCCGCCTCACGAGTCCGAAGTAGCTGCCGGCTATAGCTTCGGCTAGCCATAGCCGGATTGTCAAATCCATCATGGCTAGTTCGGCCACCCTGTGCAGCTCCACCACCTGCTTCAGCTGATCGATGAAGGACACGGGATGCTCTGGCGTCGCATACTGCGACCAGAATAGCTTCTCCGTCGAACCTCCTCCTTCGGCTCGGTAGAACGCTGCAGCGTCTGATACGCTGCGTGGTAGATCCGCAAAAGCTCCTGGGGAACTCCGAACCCGGGTTAGTAAAAGGTACTGCCTCTCCGCATACTTGCTTTGCATCTTAAAAGCCTTACCCGCCATGATCTTCCTGGCCTCCTGGATCTCCTGGACGACGGCCTGGGCCTCATTCCGCACGATCTCCGTGCCCTGACGAGCCTTGGTGAGTTCGGCCTCCTCAGCCGACGCATCATTCTCCAAGGTCTCACATTTTTTCACTGCGTCTTGGAGCTCGTGCTGGATTTCCTTGACACGGGCCTCGAGCTTCTTACGGGCGGCTTGCTACTGGACAGCCTTCTCCTCGGCCTCGCCCAGGGCCTTCCTCAGGGCCCCGACCTCGTTCACGGCTCCTGCATACATTTCGACATTACAGTCAATACACAGCGTCTCCGCTTTCCGAACACACAGCAAGACGTTACTTACCTTGCTTCTCCTGCAGCCGCACTCTAACCTCGCCGAGCTCGTTCTCGGTCCGCTCCAGCCTCTGCTTCAGTTCAGAGACTTTAGCAGCATGTGAGGTCGCGGCCAACAACGGCGCCTCCTCATGCACACATATCACGTTAGTCTCCTACACTAGAGGATTGATCCTCTGTCCGGTTCCTCGTACCGAGCACCGGACAGTGTCTCAGGGGCTACTGACTATATGGGGTTTTTCTCTGTTATTTACCCTGAAACCTATCAACAGGTTGCTGCAGGCTTCGTTCAGTCCACTCTTGGCGGACTGAACCTTCTCGATCACCGCGCTCATAAGAACACGGTGCTCGTCCATAATGGAGGCGCCTCGTAGCGCCTCCATCAGGTTATCCGGCGCCCCTGGATAGACAGGGACCACCGGCGGAAGCGGTGCACCCCCTCCTTCAAAGGGGGCTGCCCGCCGACTCCGGAGCCATATGGGTCTCTGGAATCGTATTCGGCTGAGGGCCAGGCTTGATGCGGCCCTCTTCGCCAGTCTCCATGGGGATCGTCCCCTCCATATGTCCGGCAGTGGAGGCTTCGCCAAGTGGCGCCTCCCGGACAACATCCTGGGTTCCTCCCAGGTTCGGATCGGCCGTCCGGGACAGCACTTCGGTGTCGTCCCCGGCCCCGGGGGAATAAGCAGGCGGTGGCAACTGGCTTGCCATCTCTGACGGAGCCAACGAACTTCCAGACGAGGATCGCTGGATAACATCACGGGCCGGACTGCAATGGTACGGTTAACTACATCAAGATAATGGAGAGAAAGGGCTGGATGTGCGCATAAATAAGCCATGTCACTTACGACGAGGCCTGGGGCTTAGTGCGGGGGCGTCGTTCCGGACTGCTATCAACGTCCCATGCGGTGTTGACCGCTGGAACGCCCTTCCCCTTTTTGGGCGCCTCCGCCTCCAGATGCGCCGGAGCCGCCCTCTTCTTCTTCCTCTCCACAGGGGGAGGATTGTTTTCTTCCTCTTCCTCCTCCTCTTCCCCGTCATTGTCCTCAGGGACAGAGGAATGAGTTTCGTCGTCCTCGGACGCCACGTCCGAAGTACCCTTACAACGGAGGCCACTCTTGGCCCCCTTTGCCTTCTTCTTGGCCTTCTTCTCCGCTGCCTTATATGGCGCCGGTACCAGCATCTTCGCTAGACGCGGGATGACTAGTTCCTCAGGCAGCGGAGCCGGACACTGGATCCGCTTTGCCCTCTTCGTCCAGTCCTGAAAGAGCAATAATAAAGGCTCAGGCATCACCCTTGCAACAAACAAGCAGGGAATACATTAAAAAAGTCATACCTCACTGGCAGGATGCTTAGCGTCGTGTCCATGATCTGAATCCACAGCCGTTGGTTTCTCGTTGCCCTTAAAGAGCAACTTCCACGGGTCTTCGTGAGTAGTCTCGAAGAGCCTCACCAAGGTCTGGTGCTTCTTCGGATTGAACTCCCACAAAGGGCGGCTTTGGTGCTGGCACGAGACAATCCGGTGAACTAACATCACCTGGATAACATCAACGAGCTTGACGTTCTTGGCTATCATGCTTTGAATGCGCGTCTGCAGCGCTATCAGCTCATCAGATGAACACCAATCCGGACTCTTCTCGACCCAAGAGGTGAGCCGCATGGGAGCACTGGCGCAGAATTCGGCAGCCACGGCCCAAGTGGGGCCGCGGGGTTCTGTGATGTAGAACCATTGTCTCTGCCACTCCTTCACTGTCTCCACAAAAATACCTTTCGGCCAGGAGACGTTGCGAAGCTTGCTCACCATGGCTCCTCCGCACTCCGCGTGCTGGCTGTCTAGCACCTTTGGCTTCACGTTCAAAACTTTGAGCCACAGTCCGAAGTGGGGGTGGATTCGGAGGAAGGCCTCGCACACGATGATAAACGCCGAGAAGTTGAGAAAAGAATTCGGGGACAGATCATGGAAATCTACCCCGTAATAATACATTATCCCGCGGACGAAGGGGTGGATTGGAAACCCTAGCCCGCGGAAGAAACGAGGGAGGAATACTACCCTCTCGTTGGGCTCCGGCGTGGGGACGATTTGTCCCTTGGCCGGCAAGCGGTGGGCGATTCCCTTCGCCAAATATCCGGCCGCCCGGAGCTCGGTAATGTCCTCCTTCGTGACGGAGGAGACCATCCACTTGCCCTGACCACCGGATCCGGACATGGTTGCTGGGGTGGAAAGGAGATTGGAACCTGGGCGCTAGAGCTCGAGGTTGGGAAGGCAGAGACAGACAGAAAGCATGAGAAGAGGAAGGGGGAATCCTTATCTCCTTATAAAGGCAGCAAATATTAAACGCCTCCTCACTCGCCTTGAGATTCACCTATTCCCAAGGGCTGTGTAAACGGCACGGTTGGGTTACCCGTGCCCGTATTGATGAGAATCCCGCGATAAGGGGACACGATCTCTGCTTCAACAAGACGTGCCAATAGCAACCGCATCTTGAAACGTGGGACAAACGGTTCGAAATTATGACCGAACGGACGTAATGTCACATTGCAGAAAGCTGCCAGCGGATGGAACTCGTGTAAAATATATATATTCTCTCTGCAGTAGTGCATGGTGTGTAACAGGTCCGGATACAATCATCGCGTCCGAAGACTATCTTGGAGCTCGGAAGAAGGGGAACCCGCCTTGCAATGCCGAAGACAATCTGTGCGCCGGACTCCTCGTCATTGAAGCCAGGTTCAGGGGCTACTGAGGGAGTCCTGGACTAAGGGGTCCTCGGGCGTCCGGCCTGTTATCCATGGGCCGGACTGATGGGCTGTGAAGATACGAAGGCCGAAGACAATACCCGGATTGGACTCTACTTGGCGTGGAAGGCAAGCTCGGCGACCTATTATGAAGATTTCCTCCTATGTAACCGACCTCATGTAACCCTAGATCTCTCCGGTGTCTATATAAACCGGAGAGCATAGTCCGGATAGGACAGATTCATTACCATATTCACATAGGCTAGACTTCTTGGGTTTAGCCATTACGATCTCGTGGTAGATCAACTCTTGTAACACTCATATTCATCAAGATCAATCAAGCAGGAAGTAGGGTATTACGTCCATAGAGAGGGCCCGAACCTGGGTAAACATCGTGTCCCCCGCCTCCTGTTACCATCGATCCTAGATGCACAGTTCGGGACCCCCTACCCGAGGTCCGCCGGTTTTGACACCGACACTAATGACCCTCTTTTGCGCGGGAGAAGACAGCTGGCTCGCTCGTAGAAGCAACAGCGCCAACGACCCGGGCACTTCCGAAATCGGAGATGGCAACGGCAAGCCACGACGAAGCAAATACAACAGTCGCAATGATAATGAAAGATCACGCGACACAGCGGTCAACGCCGGATTCAGCAATCGCAAGCCCGGTCAACGGAAGAAGCCATTCAAGGCGAACCGAGACGAACCATCCAACCTAGATAGGATATTGGACCGACCCTGCCAGATTCACGGCCACCCCGATAAACCAGCTAATCATACCAACAGAAACTGTTGGGTCTTTAAGCAGGCCGGCAAGCTCAACGCCGAACACAAAGGAAGGAGGCCGCCAGGCGACAGGGACGACGGAGAGGTTCACCAACGAAATATCGGGGGTCAGCAGCAATTTCTACGCGAGGATCGACTACTCCTGGAGTGGAAATAGTAGTCCGGCTTCCGCCGACCACCCCGTATACCTGCAAAATTTGTACCGCGCATACATCACTACGCACTCAAGATACCATGGGCATTGGCGGAAGCACACTACGACAAGCCTGCAACCATTCTAGTAACATTTTTATATCTATTTACTTTTCGTTTCTTCCTCCACTATCTCTTAAAAATAGGTGATGAACAGGACAAACATCTAAAACTGACTCTATCGGAGTTCGGATCCATACACTCACCTAAGGGGCTACTTCCATCAAGGATTCCCCTCACCGAGGACAGGCGGCGTAGACGTGCGACAGGAGGTCCAAAATAACTTTTTGTAGACCGCACTCTTTATTTCAAGCCTGTACTATGCCTCTTCCTCCGCCTCCGACCCCGAGCATGTCAAATAGCAGGGGTTGTGGTCTTTATATATATATATATTAAGTAATCATTGGCATATCGCTGAGGTCCCAGTAAACAGTATCCGAATTAATCATCCGTGTTGTTTTGCCAATGAATATGGCTCCTATGGTTGTTTCACAGATATACCTTGGCATAACCTGCGAGGGGCTCGGTATGGGAACAAATGAGTTGCCAACAAAAGTCCGAACAGCTCTATAGCATACTTCGGCGTCGCAAGTTTGGCTTTATATGCATCAGCTCTGAATCATTGTCTTGGGTCAATAGTTGGGTTGCCCGGCTCCTGTGCTTGCTACCCTACGTTCCGCTCCATCAGCTAGGGTAGTAAAGGGAGAACTACTGCGATTGTGCTTCCGGTTCATCTGGTCAAGTATCTCAGTAGAGAAAGCCAAAAACTGACTGTCATGATGCGGCGAGGGCTGGTCAACCACTTGACGACTTATTGGAATCTTTAGCGATTCTCCATGTCACACGAGGGATCTTTTTCAGATCAAATATGTAAAGCATCGTATTATAATACGCCGCATACATACCAGGGGCTATGTCGTAGTCCCACCATAAAACTCCTATGGCTAAGTGAAAGTGTTAATGCCCTATAGTCCGATTGCCTGGTTCGCCGCATTATCACCTCCTTCATGGACCAAGACGTTGGATAAAGAGTGATTAAATGCTTTTCCAAACACCCCTGTACTTCCTACGAGGGGGCTGAAGCCGATGACTGGAAAACTTTCAGATTATATTAAAACGGCCGCACAGGAGGAATACAAGCTTTCAAGAAAAACATAAAAATAGATTAACTATAAAATTGTCTTTTACAATTCTCATACACCTCACTCGAACATTATGTCTTTCGAGCACTGACCCTCTATCAAGCGGGCGGCTTCTAGGACGTCTTCAAAATAATGCTCCGGTTCAGGACGGTCCTTGCCCTTGGGTGGATTCTTTGCCGCAACATCGATGGCCTTCATTTTCCCCCAGAATGTCTTGACTCGGGCAAAAGCCATCCGTGCACCCTCAATGCACGCCGACCGCTTCACAGCGTCGATATGCGGCACCGCGTCAGCAAGCCTTTGCACCAAACCGAAGTAGCTATTCGGAACAGGCTCAGTTGGCCACAACCGGATTATGACGTTCTTCATGGCAGCGCGGGATATCCTATGAAGCTCGGCCCATTGGGACATCTATTCATTCAGCAACAAAGGGCTCTTTGATGCATCAAACTGTGACCAGAAAAGCTTCTCCATTGTGTACCCTTCTTGCGCTTGGTAATACTGCGCCGCATCGGAAGAACTCTTCGGCAAGTCTAAAAACTCGTCCGGAGAACTCCACACTCGGTCAAGCTGATCATAGTTCGGATCGCCGAACTTAGTCTGTAGCAGAAAGGGCTTCCCAGCCGCGATCTCCCCAGCTTGCCAGATCTCCTCACGGGCTGCTCTGGATTCCGACCGCGCTTCTCTCGCCTCTCTTACGGCCTTGTCCAGTTCAGCCATTTTGGCTTCATTCTCCTTCTCCAGAAATTCACAGTGGCTAGTAGCATTTTTCAGTTTGAGCGCCATCGTGGATATCTTCTCCTCGTCTTGGCGCCGTGTAGCTTGTTCGGCTTTTAACTCAGCCGATGCCTTTTCGGCAGCCGCATTGCTACACCAGGCCTACTCCTTGGCCCGGGCCAGCTTCGCTCGAAGAACTTCAACGGCGGCAGCACCATCTGCAGCCATGCATATTCCAGCATATAACTTTTAGCATCATGCTTATACCACAAAAATGTATGGGGATTTCCCCGAATACATACCTTGCGACTCGTCAAGACGCATATTGTTTAACGCAAGGTCATCCCCTGCTACATCAAGCTTCTGCTGCAGCTCGGCAATATCCATCGTCTGGGAAGTAGCCAAGGGGGAAGCAGCATGTGTTCAAGTTCATCAGATTAGACCTTGAGTAATTCTTTTCGATCCTCCGTTCGCTTCCCAGTGGAAGCCAACCCGAGTCTCCGGGGCTACTACCTATACACAGGTGCATCTTTGCAAATAAAACATAGCTGAAAACATTATATCACAAACCTCGAAGCCTTTTAGCAGGCTCATGAAGGCTTCATTCAATCCGCTCTTCGCGGACAAAATCTTCTCAACCACTGTACCCATCAAGGTACGCTTTCCCCCGAGACAGATGCTTTTCGCAACATGTCCCGCAATATATCCGGAGCCGCTGGGTCTCCGGAAGCCGATCTAGGAGCACAACCATCCTTTGAAGGAATCCGTTCACCTGTCTCTAGAATCATCGTTGGCTGCAAGCTAGACACTCCAGGGCCTTTATTATCGTCCCCAAAATCCTGGACGGTCGGAGGTCCACCTTCGGGTACTGCCTCTTTCATCCCCTGCATAGCTTGTTGATCAAGAAAAACCCTCGGCGATGACACTTCAGAGTCGTCCGCCTTATTGGGCGAGGAGGTCGGGGGAGGCGTCTCGCTTTCCATCATCTCTGGGAGGAGACCTCCCGAAGAAGAGGATTGCCCAGAAAAACTCTGTGCCGACCTGTAAAAATGCACGGACACGTTACGTATATCTTCGGTAACGGGAAAGGAGCGGGACGCTATCAAAGTGCCCCGGATTCACTTACGGTTTGGTTGAGGGCTTGTCCCCGTGTTGGAGCTGTTCAATGGCGTCGCTTTCCAAACCCAAGCCACTCGACGGTGGCATCTTGCCCCTCTTGGGAGACCGCCCCTCCCAACCTTCGGAGGCGGCCCTTTTCCTCCTGCTCGGAGAAGGGATACTGGCTCCTCTTTCGCCTATGTCTTCAGGCGAGGAAAGGTCGATTTCTCCGGACTCAGTATCCGACTTACCTCTGGAACAAAGGTCATCCGGGGTCTTCTCACTCTCCTCTTTGCCCTCCCTTGCCGGTGCCTGGTATGGTGCCGAGGCCAGCATCCTTGTTAACACAGGATTAGCTGAGTCTTCGGGAAGGAGAGCCGGACACCTAATCCGTTCCTCTTTCTTTATCCAGCCCTGAAAAAGGATGATTCGGTCAGTGTCTTACCACTGGGTATCTGATTATGAGGTGTTCGGCAAACGGGTACTTACCGGGGTGTCCGGATGGTTACAGTCTAGGCCGATATCTTCTGTGGTGTCCGGCCATTTCTTTCGTTTCCCGAAAAATAATCTCCACATTCCTTCGTGCGTAGTGCCGAAGAAGTGCTGAAGAGTCTGTGGCCCTTCTGGATTGAACTCCCACATGCGGAGAGGCCGTCGCTGGCACGGCAGGGTCCGACGGACTAGCATTACTTGAACAACGTTGACGATATTGATGTCCCTCTCAATGAGGCTTCGGATGCGACTTTGCAGAGATCGTAATGGCTAAACCCTAGAAGTTTAGCATGTATGGCTATGGTAATGAGTATATCCCTTCCGGACTACACCCTTCGGTTTATATGGACACCGGGGGGATCTAGGGTTACATAGAGTCGGTTACATAGGAAGGAATCTTCATAGTTGATCACCAAGCTTGCCTTCCACGCCAAGGAGAGTCCTATCCGGACCCGGGTACAATCTTCGGCCTTTGTGTCTTCACAGCCCATCAGTCCGGCCCATGGATAATAGGCCGGACGCTCGAGGACCCCTTAGTCCAGGACTCCCTCAAAAAGCACTTGTTGGGAGATAACCCAATATTTTTCTTTCATTTTTTCAATAAATAATTCATCTAGCCTCTGGTTAGATGTGTTTTTGTGTTTTAATTAGTGTTTGTGCCAAGTAAGACCTTTGGGATGGCTTACGGTGATAGTTGTTTTGATCTTGCTGGAAAACAGAAACTTTTGCGCCCAGGAAAATAATTCTCATTTTTTTACAGAAGCGTGCTTTTGATCTGATTCTTTTTGCACAAGGTTGTACCCAGATTTCCCAGGTTGTCCTAATTTTTCAGAATTTTTGGAGTTAGAGAAGTATTCTAGAGTTATAGGTTATTGCAGATTGTTCTGTCTTTGATAGATTCTGTTTTCTATGTGTTGTTTGCTTATTTTGATGAATCTATGGGTAGTATAGGGGGTATGAACCATGGAAAAAGTTGGAATACAGTAGATATTACACCAATATAAATAAAGAATGAGTTCACAACAGTACCCAAAGTGGTGATTTATTTTCTTATACTAACAGAGCTTATGAGATTTTCTGTTGAGTTTTGTGTTGTGAAGTTTTCAAGTTTTGGGTAAGGATTTGATGGACTATGGAATAAGGAGTGGCAAGAGACTAAGCTTGGGGATGCCCAAGGCACCCCAAGGTAATATTCAAGGACAACCAAGAGCCTAAGCTTGGGGATGCCCCTGAAGGTATCCCCTCTTCCGTCTTCGTCTATCGGTAACTTTACTTGAGGCTATATTTTTATTCACCACATGATATGTGTTTTGCTTGGAGCTTCTTGTATGATATGAGTCTTTAATTTTAGTTTGCCACAATCATCCTTGATGTACACACCTTTTGATAGGGACACGCATGAATCGTGATTTATTAGAATACTCTATGTGCTTCACTTATATCTTTTGAGCTAGGCAATTTTGCTCTGGTGCTTCACTTATATCTTTTTAGAGCACGGAAGTGGTTTTATTTTATAGAAATTATTGAACTATCATGCTTCACTTATATTATTTTGAGAGTCTCTCTAAACATCATGGTAATTTGCTCTGGTTATGAATTTAGTCCTAATATGATAGACATCCAAGAGGGATATAATAAAAACTTTCATATAAAGTGCATTGAATACTATGAGAAGTTTGATTCCTTATGACTGTTTTGAGATATAGAGATGGTGATATTAGAGTCATGCTAGTGAGTAATTGTGAATTGGATAAATACTTGTGTTAAGGTTTGTGATTCCCGTAGCATGCACCTATGGTGAGCCGTTATGTGATGAAGGCGGAGCATGATTTATTTATTGATTGTCTTCCTTATGAGTGGCGGTCGGGGACGAGCGATGGTCTTTTCCTACCAATCTATCCCCCTAGGAGCATGCGCGTAGTACTTTGTTTCAATGACTAATAGATTTTTGCAATAAGTATTTGAGTTCTTTATGACTAATGTTGAGTCCATGGATTATACGCACTCTCACCCTTCCACCGTTGCTAGCCTCTCTAGTGTCGCACAACTTTTGCCAATACCATACACCCACCATATACCTTCCTCAAAACAGCCACCATACCTACCTATTATGGCATTTCCATAGCCATTCTAAGATATATTGCCATGCAACTTTCCACCGTTCCGTTTTATTATGACATGTTCCATCATTGTCATATTGCTTTGCATGATCATGTAGTTGACATCGTATTTGTGCCAAAGCCACCTTTCATAATTCTTTCATACATGTCACTCTTGAGTCATTGCACATCCCTGTACACCGTTGGAGGCATTCATATAGAGTAATATTTTGTTCTAAGTATCGAGTTGTAATTCTTGAGTTGTAAGTAAATAAAGTGTGATGATCATCATTATTAGAGCATTGTCCCATGTGAGGAAAGGATGATGGAGACTACGATTCCCCCACAAGTCGGGATGAGACTCCGGACGAAAAATAAAAGAAAGAGGCCAAAGAAGCCCACAAAAAAACAAAAAAAGAGAAAAGAGAGAAGGGACAATGTTACTATCCTTTTTCCACCCTTGTGCTTCAAAGTAGCACCATGATCTTCATGATAGAGAGCCTCCTATGTTGTCACTTTCATATGCTAGTGGGAATTTTTTATTATAGAACTTGGCTTATATATTCCAATGATGGGCTTCCTCAAATTGCCCTAGGTCTTCATGAGCAAGAGAGTTGGATGCACATCCACTTAGTTTCTTTTTGAGCTTTCATAAACTTATAGCTCTAGTGCATCCGTTGTCGGGGAACATAGCATGCAATTTCAAAATATTTCCTACGTCCATGCAAGATCTATCTAGGAGATGCATAGAAATGAGAGGGGGAGAGTGTGTCCATGTACCCTCGTAGATCGAAAGCGGAAGCGTTTGACAACGCGGTTGATGTAGTCGAACTTCTTCTTGTTCCGACCGATCAAGCATCGAACGTACGGCACCTTCGAGTTCTGCACACGTTCAGCTCGATGACGTCCCTCAAACTCTTGATCCAGAAAAGTGTCGAGGGAGAGTTCTGTCAGCACGACAGCGTCGTGACGGTGATGGTGAAGTGATCCGCGCAGGGCTTCGCCTAAGCACTACGAAGATATGACCGGAGGCGTAAACTATGGAGGGGGGCGCCGCACATGGCTAACAATCATTGGTGTGTGTTCTAGCGGTGCCCCCCCATATATATAGGTTGGAGGGGAGGAGAGGCAGCCAAGGGGGCGCCCTAAGTAGGAGGAATCCTACTTGGGCACCTCCCAATTCGGCCTCCCCCCTTTCCTATTCCTATTCGGAGTAGGAAGGGAAGAGGGGGAAGGGGGAACCCTATTCCCTTTTTCCTTTCCTCCTGCCCCTTTCCTTATCCAATTTGGCCAGCCATATGGGGGTGTGCACCAGCCCCTTTGTGGCTGGTGTGTTTCCCCTCTTGGCCCATAAGGCCCATATCTTTTGCCGGGGGTGCCCGGAACCCCTTCCGGTGACCCGATATGTACCCGGTACCCTCCGGAACACTTCCGGTGTCCGAATACTATCGTCCTATATCAATCTTTACCTCTCGACCATTTAGAGACTCCTCGTCATGTCTGTGATCTCATCCGGGACTCCGAACAACTTTCGGTCACCAAATCACATAACCCATATAATACAAAATCGTCATCGAACGTTAAGCGTGCGGACCCTACGGGTTCGAGAACTATGTAGACAAGACCGAGACACCTCTCCGGTCAATAACCAATAGAGGAACCTGGATGCTCATATTGGTTCCCACATATTCTATGAAGATCTTTATCGGCCGTACCGTAATGACAACATACGCTATTCCCTTTGTCATCGGTATGTTACTTGCCTGAGATTCGATCGTCGGTATCTTCATACCTAGTTCAATCTCGTTACCGACAAGTCTATTTACTCGTTCCGTAATGCATCATCCCGCAACTAACTCATTAGTTACATTGCTTGCAAGGCTTATTATGATGTGCATTACCGAGAGGGCCCAGGGATACCTCTCCGATACTCGGAGGGACAAATCCTAATCTCGATCTATGCCAACCCAACAAACACCTTCGGAGATACCTGTAGAGCATCTTTATAATCACCCAGTTATGTTGTGGCGTTTGATAGCACACAAGTTATTCCTCCGGTATTCGGGAGTTGCATAATCTCATAGTCGAAGGAATATGTAATTGACATGAAGAAAGCAATAGCAATAAAACTGAACGATCAACATGCTAAGCTAACGGATGGGTCTTGTCCATCACATCATTCTCCTAATGATGTGATCCCGTTCATCAAATGACAACACATGTCTATGGTTAGGAAAATTAACCATCTTTGATTAACGAGCTAGTCTAGTAGAGGCTTACTAGGGACACGGTGTTTTGTCTATGTATCCACACATGTATCAAGTTTCCGGTTAATACGATTCTAGCATGAATAATAAGCATTTAACATGATATAAGAAAATATAAAATAACAACTTTATTATTGCCTCTAGGACATATTTCCTTCAGTCTCCCACTTGCACTAGAGTCAATAATCTGGTTCACATCGCCATGTGATTTAACACCAATAGTTCACATCACCATGTGATTAACACCCATAGTTCACATCGCCATGTGACCAACACCCAAAGGGTTTACTAGAGTCAGTAATCTAGCTCACATCGCCATGTGATTAAGACCCAAAGAGTACTAAGATGTGATCATGTTTTGCTTGTGAGAGAGGTTTGGTCAACGGGTCTGCCACATTCAGATCCGTATGTATTTTGCAAATTTCTATGTCTGCAATGCTTTGCACGGAGCTACTCTAGCTAAATGCTCCCACTTTCAATATGTATCCAGATCGAGACCAGAGTCATCCAGATCGGTGTCAAAGCTTGCATCGACGTAGCTCTTTACAACGAATTCTTTATCACCTCCATAACCGAGAAATATTTCCTTAGTCCTCTAAGGATAATTTTGACCACTGTCCAGTGATCTACTGCAAGATCACTATTGTACTCCCTTGCCAAACTCGTGGCAAGGTATACAATAGGTCTGGTACACAGCATGGCATACTTTATAGAACCTATGGCTGAGGCATAGGAAATGACTTTCATTCTCTCTCTATCTTCTGTTGTGGTCGGGCTTTGAGTATTACTCAACTTCACACCTGGCAACACAGGCAAGAACCCTTTCTTTGACTGATCCATTTTGAACTTATTCAAAATCTTGTCAAGGTATGTGCTTTGTGAAAGTCCTATTAAGCGTCTCGATCTATCCCTATAGATCTTGAAGCCCAATACATAAGTAGCTTCACCGAGGTCTTTCATTAAAAAATTCTTATTCAAGTACCCTTTTATGCTATCCAGAAATTCTATATCATTTCCCATCAACAATATGTTCATCCACATATAATATCAGAAATGCTACAGACCTCCCACTCACTTTCTTGTAAATACAGGCTTCACCATAAGTCTATATAAAACCATATGCTTTAATCACCTTATCAAAGCGTATATTCCAACTCCAAGATGCTTGCACCAGTCAATAGATGGATCGCTGGAGTTTGCACACTTTGTTAGCACCTTTAGGATCGACAAAACCTTCCGCTTGCATCATATACAACTCTTCTTTAACAAATCCATTAAGGAATGCAGTTTTGACATCTATTTGAAAGATTTCAAAAATGTGGCAATTGCTAACATGATTTGGACAGACTTAAGCATCGCTACGAGCGAGAAAATCTCATCGTAGTCAACACCTTGAACTTGTCAAAAACCTTTTGCGGCAAGTCGAGCTTTGTCGGTGCTAACACTACCATCAGCGTCCGTCTTCCTCTTGAAGATCCATTTATTCTCAAGGGCTTGTCGATCATCGGGCAAGTCCACCAAAGTCCACACTTTGTTCTCATACATGGATCATATCTCAGATTTCATGGCCTCAAGCCATTTATCGGAATCTGGGCTCATCATCGCTTCCTCATAGTTCGTAGGTTCGTCATGGTCTAGTAACATGACTTCCAGAACAGGATTACAGTACCACTCTGGTGCGGCTCGTGCTCTGGTTGACCTACGGTGGTAACTTGATCTGAAGTTTCATGATCATTATCATTAGCTTCCTCTCTAGTTGGTGTAGGCATCACGAGAACGGTTCTCTCTGATGAGCTACTATCCAATTAGAGAGAAGGTACAATTACCTCATCAAGTTCTACTTTCCTCCCACTCACTTCTTTCGAGAGAAACTCCTTCTCTAGAAAGGATCCATTCTTAGCAACAAATATCTTGTCTTCGCATGTATGATAGAAGGTGCACCCAACAGTTTCTTTTTGGGTATCCTATGAAGATGCACTTCTCTAATTTGGGTTCGAGCTTATCAGGCTGAAGCTTTTTCACATAAGCATCGCAACCCCAAACTTTAAGAAACGACATCTTAGGTTTCTTGCCAAACCATAGTTCATACGGTGTCATCTCAACGGATTTAGACGGTGCC
The DNA here is from genome assembly GCF_018294505.1 of Triticum aestivum. Classification (NCBI taxonomy): domain Eukaryota; kingdom Viridiplantae; phylum Streptophyta; class Magnoliopsida; order Poales; family Poaceae; genus Triticum; species Triticum aestivum. The sequence continues at coordinate 435,210,805 of NC_057814.1, forward strand.
CTATTTAACGTGAATGCAGTTGTCTCTAATGCATAACCCCAAAACGATAGTGGTAAATCGGTAAGAGACATCATAGATCGCACCATATCTAATAAAGTACGGTTACGACGTTCGGACACACCATTACGCTGTGGTGTTCCAGGTGGCGTGAGTTGTGAAACTATTCCACATTGTTTTAAATGAAGGCCAAACTCGTAACTCAAATATTCGCCTCCGCGATCAGATCATAGAAACTTTATTTTCTTGTTACGATGATTCTCCACTACACTCTGAAATTCTTTGAACTTTTCAAATGGTTCAGACTTGTGTTTCATCAAGTATATATACCCATATCTGCTCAAATCATCTGTGAAGGTCAGAAAATAACGATACCCGCCGTGAGCCTCAATACTCATCGGACCGCATACATTGGTATGTATTATTTCCAATAAGTCAGTGCCTCGCTCCATTGTTCCGGAGAACGGAGTCTTAGTCATCTTGCCCATGAGTCATGGTTCGCAAGCATCAAATGATTCGTAATCAAGTGATTCCAAAAATCCATCTGCATGGAGTTTTCTTCATGCGCTTTACACCAATATGACCTAAACGGCAGTGCCACAAGTATGCTGCACTATCATTATCAACTTTGCATCTTTTGGCATCAATATTATGAATATGTGTATCACTACGATCGAGATTCAATAAATCATTTATATTGAGTGTATGACCATAGAAGGTTTTATTCATGTAAACAGAACAACAATTATTCTCTGACTTACATGAATAACCGTATCACAATAAACATGATCCAATCATATTCATGCTCAACACAAACACCAAATAACATTTATTTAGGTCCAACACTAATCCCGAAGGTAGAGGGAGTGTGCGATGGTGATCTTATCAACCTTGGAATCACTTCCAACACACATCGTCACCTCACCCTTAACTAGTCTCTGTTCATTTTGCAACTCCTGTTTTGAGTTACTAATCTTAGCAACTGAACCGGTATCAAATACCCTGGGGTTACTATGAACACTAGTAAAGTACACATCAATAACATGTATATCAAATATAAATTTTTTCACTTTGCCATCCTTCTTATCCGCCAAGTATTTGGGGTAGTTCCGCTTCTAGTGACCATTTCCTTTGTAGTAGAAGCACTCAGTTTCAGGTTTGGGTCTTGCTTTGGGCTTCTACACGGGAGTGGAAACTTGCTTGCCATTCTTCTTGAAGTTCCCTTTCTTTCCCTTGCCCTTTTTCTTGAAACTAGTGGTCTTGTTAACCATCAAAACTTGATGTTATTTCTTGATTTCTACCTTCGTCGATTTCAGCATCGCGAAGAGCTTTGGGAATTATTTTCGTCATCCCTTTGCATATTATAGTTCATCACGAAGTTCTAGTAACTTGGTGATAGTGACTAGAGAACTCCGTCAATCACTATCTTATCTGGAAGATTAACTCCCACTTGATTTAAGTGATTGTAGTACCTAGACATTCTGAGCACATCCTCACTAGTTGAGCTATTCTCCTGCATCTTGTAGGCAAAGTACTTTTCAGAGGTCTCATACCTCTTAACACGTGCATGAGTCTGAAATATCATTTTCAGCTCTTGGAACATCTCATATGCTCCATGGCGTTCAAAACATTTTTGAAGTCCCGATTCTAAGACGTAAAGCATGGTGCACTAAACTATCAAGTAGTCATCATACCGAGCTTGTCAAACGTTCATAACGTTTGCATCTGCTCCTGCAATAGATCTGTCACCTAGCGGTGCATCAAGGACATAATTCTTCTGTGCAGCAATGAGGATAATCCTCACACCATGGACCTAGTCCGTATCATTGCTACTATCATCTTTCAACTTAGTTTTCTCTAGGAACATATCAAGAATAAAACAGGGGAGCTATACGCGAGCTATTGATCTACAACATAGATATGCAAATACTATCAGGACTAAGTTCATGATAAATTAAGTTCAATTAATCATATTACTTAAGAACTCCCACTTAGATAGACATCCCTCAAGTCATCTAAATGATTACGTGATCCAAATCAACTAAACCATGTCTGATCATCACGTGAGATGGAGTAGTTTTCAATGGTGAACATCTCTATGTTGATCATATCTACTATATGATTCACGTTCGACCTTTCGGTCTCCAGTGTTCCGAGGCCATGGCTGTACATGCTAGGCTCGTCAAGTTTAACCCGAATATTCCGCATGTGCAAAACTGTCTTGCACCCATTGTATGTGAATGTAGAACCTATCACACCCAATCATCATGTGGTGTCTCAGCACGAAGAACTTTCGCAACGGTGCATACTCAGGGAGAACACTTATACCTTGAAATTTAGTTAAGGGATCATCTTATAATGCTACTGCCGTACTAAGCAAAATAAGATGCATAAAAGATAAACATCACATGCAATCAAAATATGTTACATGATATGGCCATCATCATCTTATGCCTTTGATCTCCATCTCCAAAGCACCGTCATGATCTCCATCGTCACCGGCTTGATACCTTGATCTCCATCGTAGCGTCGTTGTTGTCTCGCCAACTATTGCTTCTACAACTATCGCTAACGAATAGTGATAAAGTAAAGAATTACATGGCGATTGCATTTCATACAATAAAGCGACAACCATAAGGCTCCTGCCAGTTGCCGATAACGGTTATAAAACATGATCATCTCATACATCAATTTATATCTCATCACGTCTTGACCATATCACATCACAACATGCCCTGTAACAACAAGTTAGACGTTCTCTACTTTGTTGTTGCAAGTTTTACGTGGCTGCTACGGGCTTCTAGTAAGAACCGTTCTTACCTACGCATCAAAACTACAACGGTGATTTATCAAGTTTTCTGTTTTAACCTTCAACAAGGACCGGCCGCAGTCAAATTCGATTCAACTACAGTTGGAGAAACAGACACCGGCCAGCCACCTTTATGCAAAACAAGTTGCATGTCTGTCGGTGGAACCGGTCTCATGAACGTGGTCATGTAAGGTTGGTCTAGGCCGCTTCATCCAACAATACCACCCAATCAAAATAAGACATTGGTGGTAAGCAGTATGACGATCACCGCCCACAACTCTTTGTGTTCTACTTGTGCATATCATCTACGCATAGACCTGGCTCTGATACCATTGTTGGGGAACATAGCATGCAATTTAAAAAAAACCTACGTCCATGCAAGATCTATCTAGGGGATGCATAGCAACAAGAGGGGGACAGTGTGTCCACGAACCCTCGTAGACCGAAAGCGGAAGCGTTTGACAACGCGGTTGATGTAGTCGAACTTCTTCTCGTTCCGACCGATCAAGCACCGAACGTACGACACCTCCGAGTTCTGCACACGTTCAGCTCGATGACGTCCCTCAAACTCTTGATCCAGCAAAGTGTCGAGGGAGAGTTTCGTCAGCATGACGGCGTGGTGACGGTGATGGTGAAGTGATCCGCGCAGGGCTTCGCCTAAGCACAACGAAGATATGACCGGAGGCGTAAACTGTGGAGGGGGGCGCCGCACATGGCTAACAATCGTTGGTGTGTGTTCTAGCGGTGCCCCCCCTCATATATATATAGGTTGGAGGGGAGGAGAGGCAGCCAAGGGGGCGCCCCAAGTAGGAGGAATGCTACTTGGGCACGTCCCAATTCGGCCTCCCCCTTTCCTATTCCTATTCAGAGTAGGAAGGGAAGAGGGGGAAGGGGGAATCCTATTCCCTTTTTCCTTTCCTCCTTCCCCTTTCCTTCTCCAATTTGGCCAGCCCATATGGGGGGCGCACCAGTCCCTTTGTGGCTCGTGTGTTTCCCCTCTTGGCCCATAAGGCCCATATCTTTTGCCGGGGGTACCCGGAACCCCTTCCGGTGACCCGATATGTACCCGGTACCCTCCGGAACACTTTCGGTGTCCGAATACTATCGTCCTATATATCAATCTTTACCTCTCGACCATTTAGAGACTCCTCATCATGTCTATGATCTCATCCGGGACTCCAAACAACTTTCGGTCTCCAAATCACATAACTCATATAATAGAAAATTGTCATCGAACGTTAAGCGTGCGGACCCTATGGGTTCGAGAACTATGTAGACATGACCGAGACACCTCTCCGGTCAATAATCAATAGCGGAACCTGGATGGTCATATTGGTTCCCACATATTCTATGAAGATCTTTATCGGTTGTATCGTAATGACAACATACGTTATTCCCTTTGTCATCGGTATGTTACTTGCCCGAGATTCGATCGTCGGTATCTTCATACCTAGTTCAATCTAGTTACCGGCAAGTCTCTTTACTCGTTCCGTAATGCATCATCCCGCAACTAACTCATTAGTTACATTGCTTGCAAGGCTTATTATGATGTGCATTACCGAGAGGGCCCAGAGATACCTCTCCGATACTCGGAGTGACAAATCCTAATCTCGATCTATGCCAACCCAACAAACACCTTCGGAGATACCTGTAGAGCATCTTTATAATCACCCAGTTACGTTGTGACGTTTGATAGCACATAAGGTATTCCTCTGGTATCCGGGAGTTGCATAATCTCATAGTCAAAGGAATATGTATTTGACATGAAGAAAGCAATAGCAATAAAACTGAACGATCAACATGCTAAGCTAACGAATGGGTCTTGTCCATCACATCATTCTCCTAATGATGTGATCCCGTTCACCAAATGACAACACATGTCTATGGTTAGGAAACTTAACCATCTTTGATTAACGAGCAAGTCTAGTAGAGGCTTACTAGGGACACGGTGTTTTGTCTATGTATCCACACATGTATCAAGTTTCCAGTTAATACAATTCTAGCATGAATAATAAACATTTATCATGATATAAGGAAACACAAAATAACAACTTTATTATTGCCTCTAGGGCATATTTCCTTCATCTTTTGCATGGCAATCCCTACTCACTCACATTGATATCTATTGATGGGCATCTCCATAGCCCGTTGATACGCCAGTTGATGTGAGACTATCTCCTTCCTTTTGTCTTCTCCACAACCACCATATTCTATTCAACCTATAGTGCTATTTCCATGGCTCACGCTCATGTATTGCGTGAAAGTTGAAAAGGTTTGAGAACACCAAAAGTATGAAACACTTGCTTGGCTTGTCATCGGGGTTGTGCATGATTTCAATATTTTGTGTGATGAAGATGGAGCATAGCCAGACTATATGATTTTGTGGGGATAAACTTTCTTTGGCCATGTTATTTTGAGAAGACATAATTGCCTTGTTAGTATGCTTGAAGTATTATTGTTTTTATGTCAATATTTAACTTTTGTTTTGAATCTTATGGATCTGAACATTCATGCCACAATAAAGAAAATTACATTTATAAATATGATAGGTAGCATTCCACATCAAAAAATTTGTTTTTATCATTTACCTACTCAAGGACGAGCAGGAATTAAGCTTGGGGATGCTTGATATGTCTCCAACGTATCTATAATTTTTTATTGTTCCATGCTATTATATTATCAATTTTGGATGTTTTATATGCATTAATATGCTATTTTATATTAATTTTGGGACTAGCCTATTAACCTAGAGCCCAGTGCCAGTTTCTGTTTTTTCCTTGTTTTTGAGCTTCGCAGAAAACGAATACCAAACGGAGTCCAAACAGAATAAAACCTTCGCGATGATTTTTCTTGGACCAAAAGACACCCAGGAGACATAGAGTGCAAGTCAGAAGAGCCACGAGGCGGCCACAAGGGTGGAGGGCGTGCCCAGGGGGTAGGGCGCGTCCCCCTACCTTGTGGCCCCCTCGGTGACCCCCTGACCTAGATCTTCCTCCTATATATTCAAATATATTCCCAAACCTCTAGAAGCATCCAAGAAAACACTTTTACACCGCCGCAACCTTCTGGTCCTGTGAGATCCCATCTTGGGGCCTTTTCCGGCATCCTGCCAGAGGGGGGCTTCTACATCAACTCTATTGCCCTTCCAATGAAGCGTGAGTAGTTTACGCGGACCTACGGGTCCATAACTAGTCGCTAGATGGCTTCTTCTCTCTCTTTGATTCTCAATACCATGTTCTCCTTGATGTACTTGGAGCTCTATCCGATGTAATCTTCTTTTGCGGTGTGTTTGTCGAGATCCGATGAACTGTGGATTTATGATTGGCTTATTTATGAATATTATCTCAATCTTCTCTGAATTATTATATGCATGATTTGATATCTTTGTAATTCTCTTTAAACTATCGGTTTAGTTTGGCCAACTAGATTGGTTTTTCTTGCAATGGGAGAAGTGCTTAGCTTTGGGTTCAATCTTGCGGTGTCCTTTCCCAGTGATAGTAGGGGCAACAAGGCACATATTGTATTGTTGCCATCGAGGATAAAAAGATGGGGTTTACATCATATTGCTTGAGTTTATTCCTCTACATCATGTCATCTTACTTAAAGCATTACTCTGTTCTTCATAAACTTAATACTTGAAAGTGCAACTATCCCTGGGTGGTTTTGGTAATTTCTAACAACATATAGCTCATTGGGCTAATACTATTTCAAGATAAATATTTCAGGAAAGCTCAATGATTGGCATGGCATGGATTAGAAATGTGCACCCCTCAAAATGCTAAGGACAAAAGATTGGCTCAAGCTCTAAAGCTCAAGACTCTACATTTTACTTTTAGTGATCCAAGATCACACTGAGTCCATAGGAAAGCCAATACTATTAAAAGGGGATGAGGTGTTGCTTAATGGGTTACTTGCTCGAAGTGCTTAGTGATATGCTCCAAAATCCTCAACCACTTTCCCATATCCACATATGTCCCAAACCAAAAGTCAAACTCGGCCCCACCGAAACTTTCTATCCGGCGCCACCGAGTTCAGTTGACATAGCCACTGCCACAAAACCCTAGTCTTTTCGGTCTCACCGATAGGGATCTCGGTCTCACCGAGATGGGATTGCAAAATCTCTGTTTCCCTTTGTAACATTTTGGTCCAACCGAAATGAGCGATCGGTCCCACCGAGTTTGCAATGCAAACTCTCTGTTTCCCCTTCGTAACATTTTGGTCCAACCGAGATGAGTGAATCGGTCCCACCGAGTTTGCCTGACCAACTCTCTGGTTAGCTATTACCAAAATCGGTCACATCGAGTATGTGTAATCGGTCCCGCCGAGATTACGTTAAGCCCTAACCCAAATGAAATCGGTCTCACCGAGTTGACATGTCGGTCGTACCGAAAATCCTAACGTTCACATTTTGAACTAAATCGGTCTGACCAAGTTTCATTATTCGGTCCCATCGAGTTTGGTGACTTGTGTGTAACGGTTAGATTTTGTGTGGAGGCTATAAATACCCTTCCATCCACTCTTCATTCGTGGAGAGAGCCATCAGAACATGCCTACACTTCCATCATACATTTTTTTGAGAGAGAACCACCTACTCATGTGTTGAGGTCAAGATATCCCATTCCAACCATATGAATCTTGATCTCTAGCCTTCTCCAAGTTGCTTTCCACTCAAATTATCTTTCCACCAAATCCAAGTCTGTGTGAGAGAGAGTTAAGTGTTGGGGAGACTATCATTTGAAGCACAAGAGCAAGGATTTCATCATCAACACACCATCTATTACCTTTTGGAGAGTGGTGTCTCCTAGATTGGTTAGGTGTCACTTGGGAGCCTCCGTCAAGATTGTGGAGTTAAACCAAGGAGTTTGTACGGGCAACGAGATCGCCTACTTCGTGAAGATCTACCCTAGTGAGGCAAGCCCTTCATGGGCGATGGCCATGGTGGGATAGACAAGGTTGCTTCTTCGTGGACCCTTCGTGGGTGGAGCCCTCCGTGGACTCGCGCAACCATTACCCTTCGTGGGTTGAAGTCTCCATCAACGTGGATGTACGATAGCACCACCTATCGGAACCACGCCAAAAATCTCCGTGTCCACATTGCGTTTTGTAGCGACCAGACCTCAAACAGTCTGTGCTCTGTGCTTTAGTGTCATCCCTAGATCAGTAATGCTGACACGCACAGTACAAATGGAGGATTTATAACAGAATAGCAATCACACACTTATTACATCGAGTATCTCAAAAGAGAAATAAGTATGATAAATATGGCTTAAGGCCATCTAATACGATAACAGCGGAAGACTTGGAAGATAAGTGAGTCCATCAACTCCAACGGCATCACTGAGTATAAGATCACGACCTAAGGCACCTTACTCGTCGTCTGAAAAGTCTGCAACATAAAACGTTGCAGCCCGAAAACGGGTCAGCACATGGAATATGCTGGCAATGTAACACATAGAGAGTAATGAACATGATAATGCTATACTACATGCATATATGGCTGGTAGAAGGCTCTATGGTTACAATTTTGCGAAAAGCCAATTTTTCCCTACTGCAAAGGAATAAATTTTATTTAACTATCATGGTGGTTGTTAAACATGGAGATGGTTGACAGCATCTCAATCCCAATTAAGTATCATCATTAACCAACAAATTTAATTAAAGTAACATGGTGATGAGATTCACATGATAATCCAAGTACTAGATACTCAAGATGTCCATAACCGGGGACACGGCTAATCATGATTAGTTTGTACACTCTGCAGAGGTTTGTGCACTTTTTCCCACAAGACTCGATCGCCTCCGCTTGATTCTCGCACTACATGATGTTTGAGAAATGGATGACCGAGACACAGTCTTTCAGAAACAATAACTCTTTACTCCGGGTGGACAGTTACACCTACTTTCCCCTACATCTGCTAGCCCACCTCTTCAAGAGATCATGTAACCTACTCAACTATGCTAGAGCCCATAATAGCTTGTGGCTGCACACGGAAGTTTCTAGCATGAATAATCTTATGATCCCTTTGAGCCTGGGTGGCGGTCCTTACAAAAACAGGCAACACTGGGTTCTCCAGGTGCCTCAATCCACCCAGATGTGAGTTTTAGTTGCCACCTTAAGTAAACCATTAATTAACAATCTCACATCTGTCGTGAATATCTCTCAAACCCAATCCACGTCTACTAGCATAGCATGGCGATATAAGCAAACGTAGAAGTAACTCCCAAGGGTTTGATAATAAACAGGGCAATAGGTACTACCTCAACTACTTCCCAATACCCACAATTTAATTAGATCCTAACCATGCAATGTTTGAGGGTTGGTCTAATGCAATAAAACTGGGTAGTAAAAGAGGTATGATCAACGCGTTACTTGCCTTGCTAATGATCCGTGAAACTTAGCGATTCGAAGTAGCAAGCGGCGCACTCCGGGTACTCTATCGCAAACAAACAAGCATACAATAAGCACTCATCAATGCACAGGTAAAACTCCAATAACGATCTAACCAGAAAGTTCAACTTAAGAACTCCGGTTTGCAAAAAGAATCAAATCGAATGAAGCAACGAAAGTCAAATGGCGAAAGAAACAAGCTTCATTTACTAATCTGGATCTAGGTCAAATTTTACAGTAGCAAAAACTTGTTTGAGTGGGTTAAACGGAAAGAGAATTTCGAGACGAAACTCTAGGCGCTTGAATCGCCTGATTCCGATAATTGAGCGAAAAGATAAACGAAAACGAAAATCTGATCAGAAATCGCGATCTGGAATAATCGCGGAAAATCCGACGAAAAAGAAAACTGACGAACAGTTAAACGAACGGACGTTCATTAACAGCGTCTAACCGACGAACACGTTCGTTAAAACGAACGGGTCAGTGAACGTTCACTAATTAAATAAACCGAAAAGAAATAAACCGATCTATAAAAAAACTAGGGTTTCCAAAAAAAAATAAACCGGGGTGGTTTTAAAAAAAAACGGACGGTGAACAGCGGCGGCTCCGGCTAACCTCCGGCGAGGCTCGGGACTGGGCTCCGGCGGGTCGAACGAGGGCGGCGAGGGGCGGCGGGGCTGCGGGCGTCGAAGGGCGACGAGGGCGGCGGCGTACGGCGTCGGGGCGGCGAGCTCCTCGAGCGGCGGCGTCGGGCTCCGGCGGCGGCGTCTCCTCGGGCGGCAGCGGCTTCGGATCGGGGCGGGGACGGGGTGAGGGAGAGGGGGCAGGGTCGGGGGTATAAAAGGAGGGGGGTATCGTGGAAGAGGGGGCAAGGCGGCGGGCTGCGGCGTGCTCGAGCGGGACTCCGGCGGCGGCGGCGCTGCGTGCTCGAGAGGGAGACGGGGGGCAGGCTGGGCCGTCGGCTGGGCTTCGGCCCAGTCGGCGCGCTCGGCGTTTTTTTTAAATAATTCCGCCGGATCTAAAAAAATCATAGAAAAATAAATAAAAATCCAAAAATGCTAAAACAATTTTTCACCGTCTAATTAAAATAATTAGAACAAGATGAACATTTTATCTTGGCCCAACATGCAGTTTTGAAAACGTGCAATTTTTTGAACGCATTTAAAATTGCAAATAAAACCTGAATAAAATCCAATATTTGATTTTAATATTTTTCCTCCAATATTTCAATTATTTTGGAGAAGTCATATTTTCTCCTCTCATTTATTTTAATATGAAATATTTTTCGGAGGGAAAAAATAATTAAACCAAAAATCCTCGTTTTATTATTTGATAAAAATCAAATATGAAAACCGGGAAAATCCCCAACTCTCTCCGAGGGTCCTTGAGTTGCTTAGGATTTTCGAGGATTTGTCAAAATGCAATAAAATATGCTATGCAATGATGATCTAATGTATAACATTCCAAATTGAAAATTTGGGATGTTACAAACCTACCCCCTTAAGATGAATCTCGCCCTCGAGATTCGGGTTGGCTAGAAAATAGGTGAGAGTGGTTCTTCCGTAGATCTTCCTCTCGCTCCCAGGTGGCTTCATCTTCAGTGTGGTGACTCCACTGAACTTTGCAAAACTTGATAACCTTGCTGCGGGTGACTCGGCTGGCATAATCAAGAATCTTAACTGGTTTCTCCTCATAGGTCAAATCACTTTCCAACTGAATCGCTTCCAGGGGCACTGTATCTCTCAGTGGTATCCCAGCCATCTCTGCGTGGCACTTCTTTAACTGGGAAACATGGAATACATCATGAACTCCTGACAATCCTTCAGGAAATTCCAGCTTGTAAGCAACTTCTCCCATACGCTCCAAAACTCTGTATGGTCCGATAAAACGGGGCGCTAACTTTCCTTTAACTCCAAAGCGCTTCACTCCTCGAAGTGGTGATACTCGAAGATAAAGTCTGTCTCCGACTTCGTGAACTGTCTCCTTATGTTTAGAATCCGCATAACTCTTCTGCCTGGACTGTGCTACCTTGAGCCTATCGCGAATCAACTTCACTTTTTGTTCTGATTCCTTAATCAAATCTGGTCCAAACAACTGACGGTCTCCAACTTCGTCCCATAACAATGGTGTTCTACACCTCCTTCCGTATAAAGCTTCGAAAGGGGCCATCTTCAAACTGGTTTGATAGCTATTGTTGTAAGAAAACTCTGCATATGGCAAATTGTCGTCCCAACTTGATCCATAATCTAGCGCACAAGCTCTCAGCATGTCCTCCAAAATCTGATTGACTCTCTCGGTCTGTCCATCTGTCTGTGGGTGAAAGGTTGTACTGAATTCTAGCCTGGTTCCCAAAGTTTCATGTAACTGATTCCAAAACTTCGAGGTAAACTGGGTTCCTCTATCTGATACAATGGTCCTCGGAACTCCATGCAAACATACGATTCTGGTCATGTATATCTTTGCCAACTTAGCACTGGTGTAAGTGGTCTTCACTGGGATGAAATGAGCTACTTTCGTTAAACGATCGACTACAACCCATATTGAGTCATAGCCTGAACGAGTCCTGGGCAATCCCGTGATAAAATCCATGCCTAGTTTATCCCACTTCCATTCGGGTATCGGCAATGGCTGTAGCAATCCTGCTGGCTTCTGATGCTCTGCCTTCACTCTCTGACATACATCACAAACTGCTACATACTCCGCAATATCCTTCTTCATTCCGGTCCACCAGAAAGTATCCTTCAAATCCAAATACATCTTGGTATTTCCTGGGTGAATCGAATACGGTGAATCATGGGCCTCTTGCAAGATCAACTTCCTGATTACCGGATCATTGGGCACATAAACGCGGTCCTCAAACCATAAGGTATCGTGCTCATCCTCACGAAATCCCTTGGCTTTACTTTTGCTCATCCTTTCCTTTATCTTGTCAATCTCCTTGTCTGTCTTCTGAGCTTCTCTGATCTTTTCCATCAAGGTAGACTGAATCTCCAACATTGCTAAATAGCCTCTTGGAACTATCTCCAAACATAGCTCGCGAAGATCCTCGGCCAATGATTTCGGTAATTCTCCGGTCATGAGGGTGTTAACATGGCTCTTGCGGCTCAATGCATCAGCTACTACGTTAGCCTTCCCTGGGTGATAATGCAATCTCATATCATAATCCTTAATGAGCTCCAACCATCTCCTTTGCCTGAGATTCAACTCCTTCTGCGTGAAAATGTACTTCAAACTCTTGTGATCCGTGTACACCTCACAATGGTTTCCGATGAGAAAATGTCTCCATGTCTTCAACGCATGCACTACGGCTGCTAACTCCAAATCATGCGTGGCATAATTCTTCTCATGGGGTTTAAGTTTCCGTGAAGCATATGAAACAACTCTTCCCTCCTGCATTAGCACTGCTCCAAGTCCTCGACGTGAAGCGTCGCAATAAACTTCGTATTCCTTGCGCTGATCTGGCAGAATCAACATTGGTGATGTAACCAAACGTTTCTTCAACTCTTGGAAGCTAGCTTCACATTCCTCAGACCAATTGAATTTGATGTCCTTCTTCAACAGCTCTGTCATGGGCTTAGCGATTCTCGAGAAATTCTCAATGAACCTCCGGTAGTATCCTGCAAGTCCAAGAAAACTCCGGATTTCTCCAACTGACGTGGGTGATTCCCAGTTTATTACTGTGTCAACTTTGGCGGGGTCTACGGCTATTCCTTCTCCGGATATAACATGTCCGAGGAATCCAACTTCCTTCAGCCAAAATTCACATTTGCTGAACTTGGCGTATAACTGGTGTTCTCTGAGCTTCTCAAGTACCAAACACAAATGCTCCTTATGCTCCTCTTCGTTCTTTGAGTAGACCAAAATGTCATCAATGAACACCACGATGAACTTATCCAAAAACTCCATAAACACTTTGTTCATCAGGTTCATGAAATAGGCAGGTGCGTTAGTCAGACCAAATGACATAACGATATACTCGTACAGCCCATACCTGGTGGTAAAAGCCGTCTTAGGTATATCCTGCTCTCGAATCTTCAACTGATGGTATCCTGATCATAGATCAATCTTGGAAAATACCTTAGCTCCTTGTAATCGGTCAAACAGATCATTGATCATTGGCAGTGGGTACTTGTTCTTGATGGTCACTTCATTCAATCCACGATAATCAACGACCATCCTCAACGATCCATCTTTCTTCTCCACTAGAAGTACTGGTGATCCCCAAGGTGACAAACTTGGGCGAATATAGCCTTTATCCAGTAACTCCTTAATCTGCTTCTTAATCTCCTCCAAATCTTTTGCGGGAATCCTGTACGGTCTCTTAGATATTGGCCCTGTGCCTGGCAAAAGTTCAATCAAAAACTCAATGTCTCTATCTGGTGGCATGCCTGGCAACTCTTCTGGAAAAACATCCGGGTAATCTTTCACCACTGGTACTTCCTCCTGTACAACTCCTGATAAGGAATTCACCTGAGTCCTCTTCGGCATATGCCGGGATACATACTTAATCCTTCTTCCTTCTGGGGTGGTAAGCAAAATCGTCTTACTGGCGTAATCGATGTTTCCTCCATACATCGATAGCCAATCCATTCCCAAAAATCACATCCAAACCTTGCGACTCCAAAACTATTAGGTCTGAGGGGAAAACATGCCTACCTATGGCCAATGGCATCTGAAAACATCCTTGGCTTGCCATATACTCTGCTCCTGGCAAGGTTACTAACATAGGTGTTCTAAGAACTTTGGTAGGCAATTTATACTTATCCACAAATCCCCTTGATATGTATGAATGCGATGCACCAGTATCAAAAAGAACGATTGCAGTAAATGACTTAACCAAAAACTTACCTATTACTGCATCCGGCTGTGCTTCAACCTCCTCCACGTAAACGTGGTTCACTTGTCCTTTATTGAACGGGTTAGGCTTCTTCCCAGAGCTTCCATTGCCATTTCCATTCTAGGCTTCCGGGCATTCAGTTGCATAATGTCCAGTCTTCTGGCACTTGAAACAAGTGATGTGACTTAGATCCCTCTTGGCTGGGGTAGATGGGTTATTACGGTTCTGCCCGTTGCTTCCTCCATTCCCATTACCATTCTTGGGTCCATTATGGTTATGCGAACTACCTCCTCCATGGGTATGCTGAAACTGTCCTCCCGATTTCGGGGTAAAACGTGGCTTCTGCTGAGCTCCAGAATTGTACTTTCCTTGTCCATACTTCCTCTTACGGTTTTCAATCTGCTGTTGCTTCCCTTCAATCATTAGAGCTCTATCTACCAACTCCTGGTAGTTGGTGACGGTTGCTACCATCAACTACATGCTCAGCTCATCATTCAGTCCTTCGAGAAACTTCTCCTGCTTGGCTGCATCTGTAGCAACGTCATCTGGGAGCATAACGTGCTAACTTACTAAAGTCCTCCACATACTGGCCTACGGTGCGTCCTCCTTGGCGTAGGTTGTGAAACTCACGCTTCTTCATAGCCATAGCTCCTGCTGAAACATGGGCAGTACGGAAAGCTTGCTGAAACTGATCCCATGTGACAGTGTCAATAGGGTGGGTGGCTGTGTAATTCTCCCACCATGATGCTGCGGGTCCATCAAGCTGATGTGCGGCAAAACGCACTTTCTCCGCATCCGTGCATCCTGCAGTGGTCAACTCCCTTCCAACTTTGCGGAGCCAATCATCTGCAACAATCGGCTCGGTGCTGCTGGAAAACACCGGCGGATTTAGCCTCAAGAAACGGGCTAAGTGATCAACAGGTGGTGGTGGTGGGTTGTTGTTGTTGTTGCCTTGGTTCTGTACTAACACTTGCATCAGGGCATTCTGCTGCTGAATCAACTGAGTGATCTCCGGTGGGAAAACAAATCCGGTGTCGCGTCTCGGAGGCATCTGATAGGTTTAGAAAAGATGAGAATTTGGAATAGAATGAGGTCTAAAGGGAAAACACTACCCATATGCCCATGAGACAAAACACAATCAATATCACTCAATCAAATCAAACAAGGCATACAATCAATCTAACTATCGTTACAAAAAGTGCTCGGACTATACTATATACATGGGGGAATACTACTACTGATTTTGGTGGTCTACTAGAAATCTTGATCGGTCGAAGACTCCATGATATCTGCTCCAGCTTCATCAATAAAGTCATCTTCACTAGGGTCCGAGTCGGTGATGGGTCTCCCAGGAGTAGAATCGTCATCTTCTCCTCCAGGTGATGGGTCTCCCAGGAATAGTTCAATCTTCTGTATCAGTTCGCCGTTCTTCTCCAACAACGTGGCGATCTCCTCCTCATATCCATCGCGCATAGACTTGAGTTCTTCCTCCAACTCCGTGATCTTGGTCAATGCCTTCTCCAGATATATCATGTCTGAGCACATCCGGTTCTCCTGGCGACGAATGTGTTGGTTTTGCTCCTGGATGAAAGCTGCAATTGATCCATCCTTCTTGGTGCTGATCATCTCCCATTGTTCATCTCAGCGTCCACAGATCTGATAAATAGTATCCTTAAGCTCCCTACGGTAGACTTCTCCAATGCGTCCCATAGAGATGTGGGCTGCCATGCTCTTCCCTAAACTCCAGGTTGGCGCATCAAAGGAAAACTCTATAGGCTCAGTAACTGGCGTGAACGTCCTTCCAGGAATTTGAACTTGAATCTTCCAGCGCTCCTCTTCTGG
This sequence comes from Triticum aestivum, assembly GCF_018294505.1. Classification (NCBI taxonomy): domain Eukaryota; kingdom Viridiplantae; phylum Streptophyta; class Magnoliopsida; order Poales; family Poaceae; genus Triticum; species Triticum aestivum. The sequence goes on from NC_057814.1 coordinate 435,226,678, forward strand.
TAGTGTGGCGTTGTGGGTCCCGGTGAAGCTTGGTATTCCGATGTTTAGGTACTTAGTGACTTCCTTCAAGTGTCGTCCAAAAGGTGTATCTTCATCCGGTTGCATGAACTCGTTCCTTGCATCCGCCATTCCTAAAAGAGTAGAAAGTGGAGAGGAGTCAGAAATGAGAAGAGAGTAGTGTTCTAGGGGTTAAGCTTAGTGCTCGTGTCCTACAGTCAGCGTGTGCTCTGATACCACCTTTGTAGCGACCAGACCTCAAACAGTCTGTGCTCTGTGCTTTAGAGTCATCCCTGGATCAGTAATGCTGACACGCACAGTACAAATGGAGGATTTATAACAGAATAGCAATCACACACTTATTACATCGAGTATCTCAAAAGAGAAATAAGTATGATAAATATGGCTTAAGGCCATCTAATACGATAACAGCGGAAGACTTGGAAGATAAGTGAGTCCATCAACTCCAACGGCATCACTGAGTATAAGATCACGACCTAAGGCACCTTACTCGTCGTCTGAAAAGTCTGCAACATAAAACGTTGCAGCCCGAAAACGGGTCAGCACATGGAATATGCTGGCAATGTAACACATAGAGAGTAATGAACATGATAATGCTATACTACATGCATATATGGCTGGTAGAAGGCTCTTACAATTTTGCGAAAAGCCAATTTTTCCCTACTGCAAAGGAATAAATTTTATTTAACTATCATGGTGGTTGTTAAACATGGAGATGGTTGACAGCATCTCAATCCCAATTAAGTATCATCATTAACCCAACAAATTTAATTAAAGTAACATGGTGATGAGATTCACATGATAATCCAAGTACTAGATACTCAAGATGTCCATAACCGGGGACACGGCTAATCATGATTAGTTTGTACATTCTGCAGAGGTTTGTGCACTTTTTCCCACAAGACTCGATCGCCTCCGCTTGATTCTCGCACTACATGATGTTTGAGAAACGGATGACCGAGACACAGTCTTTCAGAAACAATAACTCTTTACTCCGGGTGGACAGTTACTCCTACTTTCCCCTACATCTGCTAGCCCACCTCTTCAAGAGATCATGTAACCTACTCAACTATGCTAGAGCCCATAATAGCTTGTGGCTGCACACGGAAGTTTCTAGCATGAATAATCTTATGATCCCTTTGAGCCTGGGTGGCGGTCCTTACAAAAACAGGCAACACTGGGTTCTCCAGGTGCCTCAATCCACCCAGATGTGAGTTTTAGTTGCCACCTTAAGTAAACCATTAATTAACAATCTCACATCTGTCATGAATATCTCTCAAACCCAATCCACGTCTACTAGCATAGCATGGCGATATAAGCAAACGTAGAAGTAACTCCCAAGGGTTTGATAATAAACAGGGCAATAGGTACTACCTCAACTACTTCCCAATACCCACAATTTAATTAGATCCTAACCATGCAATGTTTGAGGGTTGGTCTAATGCAATAAAACTGGGTAGTAAAAGAGGTATGATCAACGTGTTACTTGCCTTGCTGATGATCCGTGAAACTTAGCGATTCGAAGTAGCAAGCGGCGCACTCCGGGTACTCTATCGCAAACAAACAAGCATACAATAAGCACTCATCAATGCACAGGTAAAACTCAAATAACGATCTAACCAGAAAGTTCAACTTAAGAACTCCGGTTTGCAAAAAGAATCAAATCGAACGAAGCAACGAAAGTCAAATGGCGAAAGAAACAAGCTTCGTTTACTAATCTGGATCTAGGTCAAATTTTACAGTAGCAAAAACTTGTTTGAGTGGGTTAAACAGAAAGAGAATTTCGAGACGAAACTCTAGGCGCTTGAATCGCCTGATTCCGATAATCGAGCGAAAAGATAAACGAAAACGAAAATCTGATCAGAAATCGCGATCTGGAATAATCGCGGAAAATCCGACGATAAAGAAAACTGACGAACAGTTAAATGAACGGACGTTCGTTAACAGTGTCTAATCGACGAACACGTTCGTTAAAATGAACGGGTCGGTGAACGTTCACTAATTAAATAAACCGAAAAGAAATAAACCGATCTATAAAAAACTAGGGTTTCCAAAAAAAATAAACCGGGGTGGTTTTAAAAAAACGGACGGTGAACGGCGGCGGCTCCGGCTAACCTCCGGCGAGGCTCGGGACTGGGCTCCGGCGGGTCGGGCGAGGGCGGCGAGGGGCGGCGGGGCTGCGGGCGTCGAAGGGCGACGAGGGCGGCGGCGTACGGCGTCGGGGCGGCGAGCTCCTCGGGCGGCGGCGTCGGGCTCCAGCGGCGGCGTCTCCTCGGGCGGCGGCGGCTTCGGATCGGGGCGGGGACGGGGTGAGGGAGAGAGGGAGGGGTCGGGGGTATAAAAGGAGGGGGGTGCCGTGGAGGAGGGGGCAAGGCGGCGGGCTGCGGCGTGCTCGAGCGGGACTCGGGCGGCGGCGGCGCTGCGTGCCCGAGAGGGAGACGAGGCGCGGGGCAGGCTGGGCCGTCGGCTGGGCTTCGGCCCAGTCGGCGCGCTCGGCGTTTTTTTTTAATAATTCCGCCGGATCTAAAAAAATCATAGAAAAATAAATAAAAATCCAAAAATGCTAAAACAAATTTTCACCGTCTAATTAAAATAATTAAAACAAGATGAACATTTTATCTTGGCCCAAAATGTAGTTTTGAAAACGTGCAATTTTTTTAACGCATTTAAAATTGCAAATAAAACCCGAATAAAATCCAATATTTGATTTTAATATTTTTCCTCCAATATTTCAATTATTTTGGAGAAGTAATATTTTCTCCTCTCATTTATTTTAATATGAAATATTTTTCGGAGAGAAAAATAATTAAACCAAAAATCCTCGTTTTATTATTTGATAAAAATCAAATATGAAAACCGGGAAAATCCCCAACTCTCTCCGAGGGTCCTTGAGTTGCTTAGGATTTTCGAGGATTTGCCAAAATGCAATAAAATATGCTATGCAATGATGATCTAATATATAACATTCCAAATTGAAAATTTGGGATGTTACACGTTTGCTCCCTCCAAACTCCTCCCTTTACCTTCATGTGCAATGTTTTACATTCCGCTGCTATACTCTTAGACTTGCATGTGTAGGTTGTTTACTTGACTAGTGCTAAGTTGCTAAAATCTGCCAAGACTTAAAATTGGGAAAAGGCAAGTTTTTATTTGGTCAAGTAGTCTAATCACCCCCCTCTAGACATACTTCCGATCCTACAAGTGGTATCAGAGATTTGGTCTCCATTTGCCTTGATTTCCATAGCTTTTGGTGATCATAGCCTTCGTTTCACAACCTAGGAGAGTATGTCGTCTAGCGAGGAAAATTACCACCGTAGAGGTCCTTACTTTGATGGTACTAATTTTGCTAGTTGGAAGCATAAGATGAAAATGCATATTCTTGGACATAACCCCGCCATTTTGGCTATTGTGTGTATTGGCTTGCAAGGTGAATTCTTTGATGGGAGAGAACCAACCGTGAAGCTACCGCGGAAGAGTTGAAGATGCTGCAATACAATGCTCAAGCTTGTGATATTCTCTTCAACGGATTGTGCCCCGAAGAATTCAACAAAATCAGCCGTCTTGAGAATGCAAAGGAAATTTGGGACACTTTGATTGATATGCATGAAGGTACCGACTCTGTCAAGGAATCCAAATTGGATGTGCTTCAAAGTCAACTTGACAAGTTCAAAATGAAGGATGGTGGAGGTGTCGCTGAAATGTACTCTAGGCTTGATCTCATCACAAATGAGATTGCCAGCTTAGGAAGTGAAGAGATGGTCGATAGATTCATCATCAAGAAGATCCTAAGAGCCTTGGATGGAAAATATGATACCGTGTGCACATTGAGCCAAATGATGCCCAATTACAAAGATCTCAAGCCAATAGAAGTCATTGGAAGAATTGTTGCTCATGAGATGTCACTTAAGGATAAAGAAGAGATCCACAACAAGTCAAGTGGTGCTTACAAAGCCTCATGTGATGCTCCCACATCATCAAGTGAGGAACAAGCCTTCAATGAAGAATTGAGCCTAATGGTGAAGAACTTCAACAAGTTCCACAAGAGTAGAAGCTAGGAGAGAAGTTTCAAGTCAAGGTCCTACAATGATAAAAGATCTTCAAGTCATGAACGAAATTGCTACAATTGTGGAAGACCCAGACACTACTCCAATGAGTGTACGGCTCCCTACAAAAGAAGAGAAGATTCTCCCAAAAGAAGAAGTAGAAGAAAAGAATCACCACCAAGAGAGAGAAGGAGTAGAGATGATCGCTATGAACATAGATCCTCTCGGAGAAGCAAGGATTCGGAAAGGAAGGACAAATCATCAAAGAACTACACAAAACGAAGACATCAAGCTCATGTTGGTGAATGGGTATCCCGCTCCGACTCCGACCATCACTCCAAAAAAAGTTTTCACTCCGCCTCCGAATATACTCAAGATGAAGGTGTTGCCGGCCTAGCACTTGTGTCAACCAACTCCTACGACATATTTGACTCACCAAATGAAGGAATTGGAAGATGAAGATGATTTCAATAGTGATGAAGATGATTTGCTAGGAGATGATGATTTACTTCTTGACAACTCTAGTTATGAAAACTATGATGAACATGCTATTAATCATGCTAATCAAGATAAAACGAATGACGATGATAAGAAGTAGATTGAGCGTCTAATTAAAGAACTAAACACTCTTAAGTTAGCTCATGAAACTACCTTGGAAGATCATCGAGAACTTTTAAACACTCATGAAAAGCTACGCTTTGAAAAGCTCGACCTTGAGCAAGAGCATGGGTTCTTAAAAGCAATCAATGATGATCTCCGCAAGAAAAGTTCTTCTTACATTGCCAAGCGTTTACTCTTGTCTACTTACATGCCACAAGTAAAATCTAGCAACAAGAGTAAGAAAGATTCTTCAACTAGTAGTAACAATAACCATGCTAAATCCAATATTGTTGCTTCTAGTAGTTCTCTTGATTCCACTAATGATTCTCTTAGCCAAGTTACTCTTGAGAAAGAAAATAGCTTATTGAAGGGAATTATAGAGAAAGGTGTTTACAAGAGCCTTGCCGGAAGTAATCAATTTGAGGAAATTGTACGCAAGCAAGGAAGACACCGGAAGAATCAAGGTGTTGGTTTTGAACGAAAGTTCAATGCTAATGGAGTTGAGTGAGAAGAAGATCAATACCACAAGATGAAGTTTTTTCCTCAACAAGAGAAGTATGGTCCTACTTCTTTCCAAGGAACACAAGCTCAAGATGATCTTCCACCACAAAATCACAAGCAAAAAGGAAAGGACAAGCTTCAAGAGGATATTGATGCATTTGAAGAAGCTCCCAAGGCCTTGGTCAAGTGGGTTCCCAAGACTACATCAAGTTCTACTACATCAAGTACGACTACAACTCCAAGGATTCCCATCAAGATGGTGTGGATCCCGAAGAAAAATAACTAGAGAGTTCTTGAGGGTGACTCCACCAACATACTTCACTCGTATCTTTTGGCAATGACTTGTGCAAACAGCTTCCACATCTTGCACTAGTTCAAGGAGTCACAAACCCTCTTGTTGGTAAGACAAGGGACAAGGTAACCTAATGCTTTCATGGACATCATCTTATGTGAACATCACTCTATGTCTATGGATATCCTTGTTTTTTCCTTGTGGGACTAACCTGTGTAGGTATTGAAAGTGCAACTCACTCCAATGGAATGCTCCAAATGATCTACATCAACATTGAGCATCTACATCTTCAACACCTACATGAAGTCATCATCGACAAAACCCAAGGTTAGTTCATCCCTCTTAGGGGGGGTATCACATCTAGGGGGAGCTTTACTCTAACCAATTGAGCTAAAGCAACTCTAATGATGTGAACACAACAATGCTTTATGTGAAAGTGGTAACCCCACTTGTGCTTAAACGATGACTATGACCTATGATCAAATGTTCTCATTTGACTCCTAAATCAATATACTCATATATAGATGACCTAGTCATCGCCAAATTTCTTGAAAGATGCTAGAGTGATTGTGCATGATTTGTCACATATTTCATTTGCCATTTTATTGTGTGAGCATGTTGATTGCATATTTTACTCATTCGATGACATCCATTTGTTGCTTTGATTGTTTGGCTTTTTCTCTTTTGCCAAATGGATGGACAAGAATGCCTAAGAACTCCCTCTAGCTATCTATGCTTTTCTCGTCTCAAACTCTATTCATGCTACATCACAAAGTTTGATCAAGTCAGATTTGAACCACTCTGTGTGAGGAGCACTTGGAGTCCCCGATTCATCATAGACTTAAACTTCCAAAACCTTTTTGTGCATTTCGGTATGACCGAGTCATCCACTTCGGTCACAATGAGTTCACTAAGTTGATCCAGGTTTTCCATCTCGGTGTAACCGATTTGAACTTTCGGTCACACCGAGTTGCAGTAACCGCTTGCGATTCTGCATCTCGGTGCCACCGAGTTGTTCCACTCGGTCACACCGACAGGGTTGGGATATATAAACCCATGGGTGAGATTTTGGAAATTTCTTCAAACTCCTCAGCCCGCGCGTGTGTCCTACTCTGCCTCCTCGGGTCTCCGGATCGTCTCCTCGCCGCCAGCGACCTCCCGCCGCTGGTTTCCGTCACTGTCAACGGATTCTGCTCCGCCGTTGCCACCGTAGCGAACTCCCGCCAAACTAGGGTATGGGTTCGACTCTATGTGATATTCCTTTAACTCTGATTCACAGCACATTGCTTTGCCATGATCATGACCACGTATGCAAACAATCCATCCACTCAAAACCTCTTTTAGGTTAGATTGGATTTGAAAATTTAGGGTTAGGTCTCCGCCGAACTCATCTCGGGCCGACCAAGTTGTAGAAATCGGTCTCACCGATTTGGCTCAGGCCATTGCACATGCGTTTTCGGTCTGACCAAAAACTGCACATCGGTGCGACCGAGTTCGACTCTCTGTGAAACCCTAGCAGTCTTGATGCCACCGAACTGTGACTCGGTCTGACTGAGTTCACTAGTTTAGGCTCCAAAATTGCTTCGGTATCACCGAGTTCAACAGATCGGTAGCTCCGAAATGCTTTCTGTGGAGAACTAAAACTAAGTTTTTGATTCATCCTTTTTTGCAAAAACTCTACACTTTGTGATGCTCATCCACTCTACTTCATCTACATCTATTCACTGGGTTTGCTGTCAGTAAAATTGCCAAGATGTCTGACCAGAGTGACAGTCAAAACAGATCTGAAGAACATGTGCAATTGAGTGAGGGTTCAGATCCCTCAAGCAGCTATGATGAGGGCAGTAGAAGCACACCTAGCAACTTGCCCAAGGCAGCCACCAGAACTAGGAAGAAGAGAACCTCAGACTCTGAGGATGAGGATTATGTGGCTGTTGAGGATGAGGCCACCTCAAAGAAGAAAGTGTTGAAGAAAGAATATGGCACAGCTGCTGCAACAAAGCCAGGGATGCACAAGAAGGCACCTGCCAGAAGAATCCCAATGTCAAAGCCAAGGAAAGCTCCAACAGGAGAAACCATGAAATTCACCATAGAATCAGATGATGGTGAAGCAGCAGGAGATGACAAGAAAAAGAAGAGGGCAAGAACCACAACTGCAAAAGTTCTAGGAAAATCAACTACGGTAAGAGATTCTGAAGAAGAGGAAGAAGAAGAGGATGCTCCAACACCCAAAGCTCAGAAGCTCATGGGAGATACAATTAAGTCAGGGGCTGCTCCACCAAAGCCCAAGTCTGCTCCCAAAGCTCAAGCTCAGAAAACCCCAAAGCCCAAGAGAAACACTAGAAGTATTCCTGCTGAAGAGAAGAACAAGGCCCCAGTGCCTCAAGCTGAAGAAGAGGATGATGAGACTCTTATTTTAAGAAAACTGAAACCCAAGATTCCAGACCACAATGATGCTCATCCAGTGGCTAAAGAGATGCACATCAGAAAAGATGCTGGACTGAGATTGTGGAGACAATCTGATCCCTATGCTGTGAGAAGAAGGACTACAGTTGATTACAGATTTCATACCAAAGAACAACAAGAATTTTATGAGACAATTTTGCTTGATAAGAAGCCAATTGTATGTGACATGAGATAGGTTGATTGGGAATACATCAAGGAGAAGGAAGATCACTTCCCATGAGTCTATGACAGCTTCAAAGCATGTGGAGTTGACAAATTTGTTGGGCAGAAGCTCACAAAATGGAATGATGAGCTGATCATGCAGTTTTACTCCATTGCTCACTTTTACCCAGATGGGAAGATCATATGGATGTCTGAAGGTACTAGGTACCAATCCACTGTTGAAGAATGGGCCAAGCTGATCAATGCCCCAGAGAACATGAAGATGACTTGGATGTGTATGCCAAGAAGAAGAAAGACCACAACTCAATGGTAAACATGTACAAAGAGATCCCAGATAAAGCTTTGGAGACACACAAGCTTGGATCTGTACATTACTTGTTGTCTGGTCTGCCTACCATCAACACAATCCTAAGACACACTCTGCTACCCAAGTCAGGAGATCACAAGATGATCAGAGGACATTCCATCAACCTACTACAACTGTTTGATGTCCCTCAAAAGTTTAAGGTCATGAGCCTGATTGTAGAGGCAATCAAGAGGACAACTGCTGACCAAAAGAGAAGTTGTGGGTATGCTCCACACATTCAGGAGCTCATCAACTCCAAGATGGGCACAAGTACATACTTGTTGGACAAGGAGCATCTACCTCTCTAACCTGAATTTCAAATTAACAAGGTTGTAATGAATGAGGATGAACCATCATCAGCTCAAGCACAAGAGAAGAGAGCAAAAGCTAAAGCACAGAAAGCTGCCAATATGCCAAGTGTTGAGGAAGCATCTCAAGTTTTCCTGAAGAGCAAGCAAGATGAGCTTGCATATCTGATCCAATCTACACTGAGGATTGAGAAGGGCTTGGCCACCCTGACTCAAAACCAGGAGAGTCTGGAGAGGATGATAGAGACAAAATTTTATGATCTTGATTTGAAGGTTACTGAGATACAAACAGCAGTTGAGCAGCTCCAGGTGGATGCAGAAGAGAAGAAGGGGAAGGCTACTACTGATGCTTTTCAGCGAGTGCCAAGGAGTCAGAGGTCTGCTGTAGTGCCTGTACCTGATTCTGGAGCTACATCATCTGCACCAGCAGATACAGCTTCAGTGCCACCTCCAGCAGCCACTCCACCAGCTCCAACTACATCAACAGCTGCCTTCGTCCTTAGAGTTCTCTCTACACCACCTCCCGAAGACCAAGCCTGAGAGACGCATAGCACTATGCATTTTCAAACTTTTTGGTAACTTGTTGCCAAAGGGGGAGAAATATGTATAGATCATAGGCTTCGAGAGAGAGTGTTTGGCCTTTTATCTCTCTTGCTTTTGGTTGAACATTTTTATGCGCTTGGTTGATAGTCTATGTCTTTGTTTGTGTGAGATACTTGTTTGATCATGTGATTGATCATATGCTACTTTAATGCTTGCTTGGATGATGTTATCTCTTATATTCCATATATGATCACTCACTTTGATTGGTGATGAGTGCATGTTTTTTACTTTTATCATTTTGAGCGCTCCACCAAGATGTATGTGACATGGAAGAGTGACCCATGATCCTAATTGATTGTGCATTTGCATTCAAAAGCAATTTTAAATAATGCACAAATTTAGGGGGAGCTCTTGCTTATCACATACTTCTCAAAGCGACGATCTATTTCAATCTTATGATCATTTGTCGAAGCTTTGATCTATATGTTGTCATCAATTACCAAAAAGGGGGAGATTGAAAGTGCAACTATCCCTGGGTAGTTTTGGTAATTCCTAACAACATATAGCTCATTGAGCTAATACTATTTCAAGATAAATATTTCAGGAAAGCTCAATGATTGGCATGGCATGGATTAGAAATGTGGACCCCTCAAAATGCTAAGGACAAACGATTGGCTCAAGCTCTAAAGCTCAAGACTCTACATTTTACTTTTAGTGATCCAAGATCACATTGATTCCATAGGAAAGCCAATACTATTAAAAGGGGATGAGGTGTTGCTTAATGGGTTACTTGCTCGAAGTGCTTAGTGATATGCTCCAAAATCCTCAACCACTTTCCCATATCCACATATGTCCCAAACCAAAAGTCAAACTCGTCCCCACCGAAACTTTCTATCCGGCGCCACCGAGTTCAGTTGACATAGCCATTGCCACAAAACCCTAGTCTTTTCGGTCTCACCGATAGGGATCTCGGTCTCACCGAGATGGGATTGCAAAATCTATGTTTCTCTTCGTAACATTTTGGTCCAACCGAAATGAGCGATCGGTCCCACCGAGTTCGCAATGCAAACTCTCTATTTCCCCTTCGTAACGTTTCGATCCAACCGAGATGAGCGAATCGGTCCCACCGAGTTTGCCTGACCAACTCTCTGGTTAGCTATTACCAAAATCGGTCTCACTGAGTTTGTGTAATCGGTCCCACCGAGATTACGTTATGCCCTAACCCTAATGAAATCGGTCTCACCGAGTTGACATGTCGGTCCCATCGAAAATCCTAACGTTCACATTTTGAACTAAATCGGTCTGACCGAGTTTCATTATTCGGTCCCACCGAGTTTGGTGATTTGTGTGTAATGGTTAGATTTTGTGTGGAGGCTATAAATACCCTTCCACCCACTCTTCATTTGTGGAGAGAGCCATCAGAACATGCCTACACTTCCATCATACATTTTCTGAGAGAGAACCACCTACTCATGTGTTGAGGTCAAGATATCCATTCCAACCATATGAATCTTGATCTCTAGCCTTCTCCAAGTTGCTTTCCACTCAAATTATCTTTCCACCAAATCCAAATCTATGAGAGAGAGTTGAGTGTTGGGGAGACTATCATTTGAAGCACAAGAGCAAGGAGTTCATCATCAACACACCATCTATTACCTTTTGGAGAGTGGGTCTCCTAGATTGGTTAGGTGTCACTTGGGAGCCTCCGTCAAGATTGTGGAGTTGAACCAAGGAGTTTGTACGGGCAAGGAGATCACCTACTTCGTGAAGATCTGCCCTAGTGAGGCAAGCCCTTCGTGGGCGATGGCCATGGTGGGATAGACAAGGTTGCTTCTTCGTGGACCCTTCTTGGGTGGAGCCCTCCGTGGGCTCGCGCAACCGCTACCCTTCATGGGTTGAAGTCTCAATCAACGTGGATGTACGATAGCACCACCTATCGGAACCACGCCAAAAATCTCCGTGTCTACATTGCATTTGCTCCCTCCAAACTAGTCCCTTTACCTTCATGTGCAATGTTTTACATTCCGCTGCTATACTCTTAGACTTGCATGTGTAGGTTGTTTACTTGACTAGTGCTAAGTTGCTAAAATCTGCCAAGACTTAAAATTGGGAAAAGGCAAGTTTTTATTTGGTCAAGTAGTCTAATCACCCCCCCCCCCCTCTAGACATACTTTTGATCCTACAATACTCTAGATGCAGGCAGGAGTCAGTCGATGTGTGGAGTAATAGTAGTAGATGCAGGCAGGAGTCGGTCTACTTGTCACAGAAGTGATGCCTATATTTCATAATCATTGACTTAGATATCGTCATAACTTTGCGCTTTTCTATCAATTTCTCGACAGTAATTTGTTCACCCGCCGTATTATTTGCTATCTTGAGAGAAGCCTCTAGTGAAACTTATGGCCCCCGGGTCTATTTTCTATCATATAAGTTTCCGATCTACTATTTTGCAATCTTTTACTTTTCGATCTATAAACCAAAAAACCCAAAATACTTACTTTATCTTTTGTTTAGTTTTATCTATCTCAGATCTCACCTTTGCGAGTGACCGTGAAGGGATTGACAGTCCCTTTATCGCGTTGGGTGCAAGTGTTTGATTGTTTGTGCTGGTATTGGTGATTTGTGCGTTATCTCCTACTGGATTGATACCTTGGTTCTCTAACTGAGGGAAATACTTATCTCTACTTTGCTGCATCACCCTTTCCTCTTCAAGGGAAAAACCAACGCAAGCTCAAGAAGTAGCACGCGGCTAGGGGCAGGAGCCCAAGTGGGATTTGGCCCCACTTGGGCGCCTCCTGGCTGCCTCCCCTCTCCCCCGCCTATATATATGTGGGAGGGGCGCCACACATAGCCTACGAAAATCTCTTAGCCGTGTGCGGTGCCCCTCTCCCCAGTTTCGTCCCTCGGTCATATTTTCGTAGTGCTTAGGCGAAGTCCTGCGGAGATAGCATCACCACCACTGTCACCACTAAAGGAAATATGCCCTAGAGGCTATAATAAAGTTGTTATTTATATTTCCTTATATCATGATAAATGTTTATTATTCATGCTAGAATTGTATTAACCGGAACTTAGTACATGTGTGAATACATAGACAAACAGAGTGTCCCTAGTATGCCTCTACTTGACTAGCTCGTTAATCAAAGATGGTTAAGTTTCCTGACCATGGACATGTGTTGTCATTTGATGAACGGGATCACATCATTGGAGAATGATGTGATGGACAAGACCCATCCATTAGCTTAGCATAATGATCGTTAAGTTTTATTGCAATTGCTTTCTTCATGACTTATACATGTTCCTCTGACTATGAGATTATCCAACTGCCGAATACCGGAGGAACACCTTGTGTGCTATCAAACATCACAACGTAACTGGGTGATTATAAAGGTGCTCTACAGGTGTCTCCGATGGTGTTTGTTGAGTTGGCATAGATCGAGATTAGGATTTGTCACTCCGAGTATCGGAGAGGTATCTCTGGGCCCTCTCAGTAATGCACATCACTACAAGCCTTGCAAGCAATGTGACTAATGAGTTAGTTGTGGGATGATGCATTACGGAATGAGTAAAGAGGCTTGCCGGTAACGAGATTGAACTAGGTATGAGGATACCGACGATCGAATCTCGGGCAAGTAACATGCCGATGACAAAGGGAATGACGTATGTTGTTATGCGGTTTGACCGATAAATATCTTCGTAGAATATGTAGGAGCCAATATGAGCATCAAGGTTCCGCTGTTGGTAATTGACCGGAGATGTGTCTTGGTCATGTCTACATAGTTATCGAACCCGTAGGCTCCGCACGCTTAACATTCGTTGATGATTTGTATTATGAGTTATGTGATTTGATGACCGAAGTTTGTTCGGAGTCCCGGATGAGATCACGGACATGACGAGGAGTCTCAAAATGGTCGAGAGGTAAAGATCGATATAATGGAAGGTTATATTCGGACACTGGAATAGTTTCGAAGTGATTCGGGTATTTTTCGGAGTACCGGGAGGTTACCGGAACCCCCCGGGCAAGTATTGGGCCTTAATGGGCTTTAGTGGAAAGGAGAGAAGGGTCACAAGGGGTGGCCGCCCATGGCAAGTCCGAATTGGACTAGGGAGTGTCGGTGTACAAAAGTAGGGGCACTCCTTTGTACCCCTTTACTTGTGCACGGGCAGTCGGAGCCGCGCGCCACGGCCACACCTAGCAAGGCAAAGGAGGGAAGCCAGAGAGAAGCCGAAGCCCAAGACAACCAAGACAATGCCAAGATCAGAGACACAAAGGGCAGAAGGGCGAAGCAGGCTCCCCCGGCAAGACCCTTGCCGGGGCGGCCTCACCAGCCCCGGCAAGAGCCTAGACGGGGCGGCACGCCCAACGCCAGCAGAGCGAGCCACCCTTGAGCCCACGGGTCCCAACCCAACCAACTACACTGGAACTAGGGCTCGAGAGGCACCTCTGTGGTGGCATGCAGATCTTTGTCAAGATCATAAACATATGAGACCAGAAGAGGACCAAAAGACGGCGACCCTCGGCGGGATCCTAGCCGAGGAGATCCACAAGACCCCCGGCAAGCGCCTTCCCAGGGACGACCGCAACGCCACGGCAAGACCCTTGCCGGGCCCCCGGCAAGACCCTTGCCGAGGGCATCAGCGGGGCCACTGCCAGGCCTGCACCAGCCAAGACTCCACCGCCGTCCCCAAGCAGCTGCTAGCTCAATCAGCTGGGCAGGCACCTGCGTGGCGACGGGCGGCCTCTACGCCAACTCAGCAAGCACCTGCGTGGTTGCATGCAGATCTTTGTGAAGACCCTACCACCGCGCCACCTCAGCTGCCTGCCTGCCTACATGGCGCTGCATGCATCGCTGGCCTGGGCGTGTGTCGAAGCAGGGCGAGGCGGCAACGGACGGGACGGGCCCAGTTCCTGTCCCCGATAAAGCTAAGGGACACCTAAGCGATGCATTAAATGCGTCTTGTCCTGTAATACGGGCGATAAGCTCGCAGCACTGTAGACCTTTCCCCCTCCTGTGTGCCACTGTGGTGACCACTTTTGCCTATAAAAGGAGGCCCGAGGCGACCAGGAGAGGGATTTGGCTCTTTTGGGCAAGTTACACCCTGTAGCTAGCTGAAGAACACAAGAACACTCAATACATCCACCAAAGCAGGACTAGGGTATTACGCATCCTCGCGGCTCGAACCTGGGTAAACGATCCGTGTGCTTCCTGTTAGACCTGCTCTTCTCACGACCCCACGCCCGCCAACCGTAGAAGGGATTCCAGTGATCCCATAGGTGTCGTTCCCACCGACATCTTTGGCGCGCCAGGTAGGGGGCGCAGTCATGAGAATCCAATCTAGCAGTTAGCCTAGCGGTTCTTCATCGCCATGGCTCCCAAGAAGAAGACGATCACGGCGATCGGCTCGTCGGGAGCCGAACGGCCGGTGCCAGTGCGGACGAGCAGCGGGCCGGTCGCGAACAGAACCCGAGCCATGGCCCGCGAGCACCAGCATAGCTCTGGCAGTCAGAGCCTGGCGAGCGGCGTCGTTCGTGTGCCAGACGACGGGCCGCGCATCGCCAAATCCAAAGATGGGGTTGGGCCCCCCGCAGGCGGCGCGGGGCCCTCCAGGAGTGTCGCTGTGCCACCCACGGGCGGCGCAGCAACCTCCAAGACGCCTACGCAGGCGCCCACAACGCGCTCTTCCCAGGGTGCGCGTGACGAGCAGCGCCACCACGTTGGAGACCCCGGACGCCGCCGTGGGAAGAGTCATGTGCATCATCTGCCGGACGAAGGAGTCTAGCATGCCCGCCGAAGTGCTGGCAAAAATGGCACGCAGCTCCTTCTAACGTGGTTAGAAGTCGAAGCATGCCACGGTACACGCAGCTGTCGCCACCACCCACGCCAGCAGAAGCTTTGGCGCGTGCGCAGCTGCTCCTCGACTTCCCTCCTGCTGTGGAGAAGCTCGATGAGTGGAGAGCCACCATCCGAAGCCTCGTCGCCATCGCCAATAAAGATGATTCGCTACCGGCGGGGCCCTCGGGCCAGCGCTCCATCGAACCACTGCATGCCAGCGGTGGAGGGGCCGGGGGTGCTGTGGCCACGGTGCACTCTCCTCCTCCACGCCAGCCACCGCGGGTGTCGGTCCGTCGCGATGACGCTTGTGATAACATTTCCATAGCGTCGTCCGACCCACGGACCCACCATGACCAGCGCCAAGTTCTTCGGGAACGAGCCCACGAAGATGCTCGAACCACCATCGAGCGCCGACGCGATACACGCCACCAGTCGGATAAGCGGGTGGGACCCGCTATGGACCACCCAGCATCGGGGGCCTCCGGCGGCCTACATTACGAGGTGGGTTGCCCAGCCTTTACCCGTGAGCTGCGGCAGTTCTAGTGGCCGTCCCACCGCACGTTCAAGCCCGACGTCGGTGAGAAGTACAACGGCAAGACCCATCCGTCAGAGTTCCTCAGCATCTACACCATCGCGATGCAAGCTGCCGGAGCTCGCGACGACAAGGTGTTTGCCAATTACTTCCCAATGGCACTGAAGCCCAACGTCATGTCTTGGTTGATGCACTTGCCGGCGGATTCCATTTCTTCTTGGTCAGATCTGTGCCATGAGTACGTTGGTGCCTTCACCGGGGGCCACCAAGCTCATGGCCAGGCCAGTGATTTGCATATCATTCCCCAGAAGGAAGGGGAAACCCTACGCAAGTACATCCAGAGGTTCAGCCAGGTGCAGTACAACATCCCCGATGTTCATCCCGCCGCCGTGATTAGCGTGTTCCATCAAAACGTGCGTAGCCGCAAGATGCGCGAAGAGCTGGCGATGAACAAGGTTAAGGATGTGGCCGAACTTTATGTTCTGGCCGATAGGTGCGCCCGGGCTGAAGAGCGAAGGAAGTACCCTGGCGAGGACACCGGCGCGGAAACCAACTCCACTAATGAAGACACCGCTGCCCCGACAAAGAAGGGCCGACGTCGCAACAGGAAACGCAAGGGCAAGACCGTGCTTGCCGTCGAGGGATCCGACAGCACCGGCGCCGCCAAGAAGGCTAAGGCAGACGACCCCGACAAGGAAATTGCCGGGTGCGCCGCTTGCCGGGCCCTGGCGGCTGCCGACAAACCGGGGGGCTCCGACAAGCAGTACTACAAGATCCACCGCACCAAGGGCCACGACCTCCAGAACTGCCGGCAAGTCGAGCTGCTTGCTCAAAAGCAAAAGGCCGAGTATGAGAGGTGGGACAAGGAGAAGGGTCAGGATGGTGCCGAAGGATCCGGCAAGAAATGTGGCGGCCAAGGAGGCCGCCACGGCAAGGACAACCAACAAGAGAGGCCCGCTCGAGGCCGCGACAAGAAGCAAGAAGATGATGATCATGACGAGGACGACGAGTCCGGCGAGCAAGAGTTTCAGAAGGCTACATAGGCCATGTGCGTCGATGGTGGCGCCTCGCTGCACACTTCTCACCGCCAGCTCAAACAGTGGGCGCGTGATATCACAGCAGCGGAGCCCTCGTTCGACGCTCAGAAGCCGCTGAAGTGGTCCAGCATGCCCCTCATCTTTAGCGCCGAGGACCACCCTAACCGCACAGCTGCGGTCGGGTGCTTGCCGTTGCTGGTCTCACCAACGATACGCAACCTCAAGGTGAAAAAGATGCTGGTTGACGGCGGGGCCGGTCTGAACTTGATCTCACCCGTTGTGATCAAAAGGCTGCAAATTCCTGATGGAGACCTCGAGGAAACGGGCACGTTTCAAGGGGTCAACCCGGGAAGGAGCCAGCCGAAGGGAAAAGTCACATTGCCTGTGACGTTTGGAGGCGAGTTGAACTACAGGACAGAGAGGATTGTCTTCGATGTAGCCGAGATCCCCTTGCCCTACAACGGGATCCTTGGCCGCCGGGCACTAGCCAAGTTCATGGCAGCGTCGCACTATGCCTACAACACGCTGAAGATGCCTGGGCCGATGAACATCATCACCGTCCCCTCCGACAAGAAGGACGCGCTAATCTGCGCCGACCTACTCTACCGGGAAGCAGTTGCAGCAGCTGCTGCCAAGGCACTTGCTCCTACCGCTGAAGCCCCAGGAGGGAATAAGAAGACCGGCAAGACCTCTTGCACCCACTCCGGCAAGCGCACCTCTTCAGAGTGTTGTGCTACCGTCGAGGATGTGCCAGAGAGCTCCACCGGCAAGAGCAAGAAATCCAGAGCTGCGCCACCAGAGACCAAGAAGGTGTCCGTCAGGGAGGATGGCATGGGAGGGGCTTTCACCATAAGCTCCACCCTCGACAGCAAATAGGAAGGCGCTCTCGTCACTTTCCTGCGGGCAAATGTTGATGTGTTTGCGTGGCAAGCATCTGACATCCCCGGCGTTCCCAGGGAAGTGATTGAGCACCATCTTGCTGTCTGTCCCCATGCGCGACCCGTCAAGCAAAAGGTCAGGAAGCAAGCTTTGGAATGGCAGGAATTCATCACAGAGGAGATCAGAAAGTTGGAAGCAGCAGGCTTGGTGAGGGGAGTGCTCCACCCGACGTGGTTGGCCAATCCGGTGGTGGTGCGCAAGGCAAACGGGAAGTGGAGGCTGTGTATTGACTACACAGATATCAATAAGGCTTGTCCTAAGGACCACTTCCCGTTGCCGTGCATCGACCAGATTGTTGACTCACGGCCGGGTGTGATCTGTTATCATTCCTCGATGCCTACTCGGGCTACCACCAGATCTTCATGACAAGAGAAGACGAAGAGAAGACAGCATTCATCACCCCATGTGGTACATATTGCTTTTTACGGATGCCTTTCGGGTTGAAGAGTGCTGGTTCAACATTTGCAAGGGCAGTCCAAATTGGTTTCGAACCCCAGCTACATAGAAATATGGAAGCCTATATGGATGACATAGTGGTCAAAACCAAGGGCAGGGCAACTCTTGTACAAGACTTAGAAGAGACGTTTGCCAACCTGTGCATGATCAACCTCAAGCTGAACCCTGAGAAGTGTGTCTTCAGCGTTCCGTCCGGAAAACTTCTCGGGTTCTTTGTGTCGCAGCATGGGATCAAGGCAAACCCAGACAAGATCAAGGCTATCGAGCAGATTGAGGTGCCCAAGCGGATCAAGGATGCACATCGGCTCACTGGCTGCGTTGCCGCCATGAGCCGATTCATCTCCAAGACTGCCGAGCACGCCCTTCCCTTTTTCAAGATCTTGAAGAAGGCGGGCCCAATGGAGTGGACCCCAGAGGCCGAGGCGGCGTTGCAAGACCTGAAGAGATACCTTTCCTCTACACCGATACTAGTTGCGCCTAAACCACAAGAGCCGTTGCTGCTGTATCTAGCAGCGACGAATCAAGTGGTCAGTGTCGCGCTAGTGGCGCAGAGGGAGGTTGACGAAGAGGCAGTGACAACGGCAGGACCGGCAGATGGCAAGTTAGAGACTCCCCTGGCAGGGCCTGGTGCCGGCAAGGCAAGGCTCCCGGCAGAATCTGACGCCATCAGGACAGAGCCCGCGCAGTCAGGTGGAGTGGTGCAGAAGAAGAAGATGATGCAGCACCCGGTTTACTTTGTCAGCTCCCTCTTGCAGGGGGCTAGGTCAAGATATTCTGGTGTGCAGAAATTGCTATTTGGCCTCCTTATGGCCTCGAGGAAGTTGCGTCATTCCTTCCAAGCCCACGAGATCACTCTCATCACCCACCTCCCGTTGCAACGGATACTGCACAACCCAGATGCAACCGGAAGGATTGTGGAGTGGGCCTTGGAATTGTCAAGCTTTGGGTTGAAGTTTGAAAGTACTTCGACAATCCAGAGCAGAGTCTTGGCGGAGTTCATTGCAGAATGGACCTCAACGCCCGATGAAGAAATCCAGGAGACCGCTCTCCCCGGCAAGGAAGCGAGTCGCGACTGGATCATGTACTTTGATGGGGCTTTCTCGCTGCAAGGCGCCGGTGTCGGTGTGCTGCTTGTCGCACCCACCGGAGAGCACCTCAAGTATGTGATCCAGATGCACTTCCCCAGAGAGATGTCCACAAACAACACTGCTGAGTACGAGGGGCTGCTTGCCGGTCTCAGGATCGCGGCAGACCTTGGGGTGAAGAAGCTCATCGTCAGGGGAGATTCGCAGCTTGTCGTCAGGCAAGTCAACAAAGACTATCAGAGTCCGTTGATGGAGGCCTACGTAGATGAGGTGAGGAAGCTGGAGGAGCGCTTCGACGGTATACAAGCGGAGCACGTTCCCCGAGCGGAGAACAACATCGCTGACTACCTGTCAAAGCGCACTGCATTCAAGCTACCTGTGGAACCAGGTACCTTTTTGCTTCGGCTAACTCAACCATCCGTCGAACCATCAACGGAGCAGAACAAGCGGAGGAAATCAGGCCCCACCAAGTACTTTCCCACCGAACCCCCAGGGGCCGCCGCCAAGGATGTTGCCGCGGATTCTGAGCCTGCCAAAGGGCAGCTGGCTCCGGCAGGGCGCCAAGCCCTGGCCGTAGAGACGGCTTCCCCCATGGCGGAAGAGATGCCTTTGGTCCTTGCCGTCGAGCCCCAGGCTCCGGCATGGGCACAACATACCGTCCGTTTCCTCCAGACAGGGGAACTTCCTGAGGAGCAGGAAGAAGTGGAAAAACTAGCCCGTCGGTCTGCCTTGTACCAGTTTGTCGATGACGTCCTGTACAGAAAAAGACTGAACGGTGTGAAATTGAAGTGCATTCCCCGGGAGGACGGACTGGAGCTGTTGGCGGAGATACACGGAGGCATATGTGGCTCCCACATAGGGTCGAGGGCCCTTGCCGGCAAGGCGTTCCGGCAGAGTTTCTTCTGGCCCACTGCCCTCCACGATGCAACGGCACTAGTAACCAAGTGTGAAGCGTGACAGTTCCATTCAAAGAAGCTTCATCAACCAGCTCAAGCCCTTCAAACAATCCCTCTCTCCTAGCCATTTTCGGTCTGGGGGCTCGACATACTGGGCCCCTTCCCCCGTGTTGTCGAGGGCTTTGGGTACTTGTACGTTGCAATCGACAAGTTCACAAAGTGGCCGGAGGTGGAAGTAGTGAGGAAGGTGACATCACAGTCAGCAGTCAAGTTCTTCAAGGGACTAGTCTGCCGTTTTGCTGTGCCGAACAGAGTCATCACGGATAACGGCACGCAGTTCACAAGCCACACCTTCATGCAATACATCCAAGACCTCGGCAGCAAGGTTTGTTTCGCCTCCGTGGCACACCCACGAAGCAACGGCCAGGCGGAGAGGGCAAATGCTGAAGTATTGCGAGGCCTGAGGACAAAGACTTTTGACAGGCTGCACAAGAGCAGAAGGCGCTGGATTGATGAGTTGCCAGCGGTTCTTTGGTCGATCACGACGACGCCAAATCGAGCCACCGGCCATACACCCTTTGCCCTGGTCTACGGGGCAGAAGTAGTTCTCCCCGCGGAACTCCTATACGGGTCACCTCGAGTGCTCGCTTACGAAGAGCTTGAGCAAGAGCAGTTGCGGCAAGATGACGCAACGCTCCTTGAGGAAGATCGTCTTCGGGCGGCTGTAAGAGCAGCGTGCTACCAGCAAGCCTTGGGCCGCTACCATAGCCGCAAGGTTCATGCCCGAAGCTTTGAGGAAGGCGACCTTATTCTTTGGCGCATTCAGTCTGCCAAGAATTCCAACAAGTTGACGCCAAAGTGGGAAGGCCCTTATCGGGTAATACGAGTCACCAGGCCCGGCGCAGTCTGCCTGGAGACTGAAGATGTTGTCCCAGTGAGCAACTCCTGGAACATCGAGCATCTTCGCAAGTTTTACCCATAAGGCGCGGCTTGCCGGGCCTCCCGACAAGCCACCTTTTGTACAAGCTTTGCCGACAAGGCATGTAACCCTCTGTACAAAGCCAGGCGCAGACCCTGAGCATAAATAAATGAAGCGCTGGCGCCCTAAGTTATAGCATGCAAGCTAGGTTGAGTCTCTCCCTCGGTTAGGGTTGATAGTGCTTAGGGGCGACTAACCCCTAGCCTAGAGGTCGAGTATGCGTCTTTCTGTCCTCTTTGGTTCGCAGGGCACGTGGACACTTCTGCTGAGCCACTTGGGAAAAAGAGAACGGATCGGCGCTCCGGCCCCGGCAAGCCAAAACTGCCGAGGGCTAAAGACACAAGGATCCAACCACGGCAGGCCAAGGTTGTCGGGGGCTGCGGATTCAGATAAGCCTTTCATCCCCTGTTATGCCTTTCCGTATAGAACTGGGACATGTGAAGCCGCGTTTATATTCTTAAACCACCGTGCTCCCCTTTTCCTGTACCAAAGAGCTATCCTGTAGGATCGGAAGTATGTCTAGAGGGGGTGATTAGACTACTTGACCAAATAAAAATCTAGCCTTTTCCCAATTTTAGTTCTTGGCAGATTTTAGCAACTTAGCACAAGTCAAGTAATCAACCTACGCATGCAATTCTAAGAGTATAGCAGCGGAATGTAAAACAATTGCATATGAATGTAAAGGGGGTGAGATTTAGGGAGCAAACGCAATGTTGACACGGAGATTTTTTATCCGTGGTTCCGATAGGTGGTGCTATCGTACATCCACGTTGATGGAGACTTCAACCCACAAAGGGTAATGGTTGCGCGAGTCCACGGAGGGCTCCACCCACGAAGGGTCCACGAAGAAGCAACCTTGTCTATCCCACCATGGCTGTCGCCCACGAAGGACTTGCCTCACTCGGGTAGATCTTCACGAAGTAGGTGATCTCCTTGCCCTTACAAACTCCTTGGTTCAACTCCACAATCTTGACGGAGGCTCCCAAGTGACACCTAGCCAATCTAGGAGACACCACTCTCCAAGAAGTAACAAATGGTGTGTTGATGATGAACTCCTTGCTCTTGTGCTTCAAATGATAGTCTCCCCAACACTCAACTCTCTCTCATGGGATTTGGATTTGGTGGAAAGAAGATTTGAGTGGAAAGCAACTTGGGGAAGGCTAGAGATCAAGATTTATGTAGTTGGAATGGAATATCTTGACCTCAACACAAGTGTAGGTGGTTCTCTCTCAGAAAATATGTGTTGGAAGTGTAGGCATGTTCTGATGGCTCTCTCCACGAATGAAGAGTGGGTGGAGGGGTATATATAGCCTCCACACAAAATCTAACCATTACACACAAATCACCAAACTCGGTGGGACCGAATCATGAAACTCGGTCGGACGGATTTAGTTCAAAATGTGAATGTTAGGATTCTCGGTGGGACCGACTGGATCAATTCGGTGGGACCGATGTCATTGGGGTTAGGGCATAACGTAATCTTGGTAGACCGATTACACAAACTCGGTGAGACCGATTTTGGTAATAGTCAAACAGAGAGTTGGTCAGGCAAACTCGGTGGGACCGATTCGCTCATCTCGGTTGGACCGAAAAGTTACGAAAGGGAAACAGAGAGTTTGCATTGCAATCTCGGTGGGACCGATCGCTCATCTCGGTTTGACCGAAATGTTACGAAAAGGAAACAGAGAGATTACAACCCCATCTCGGTGGGACCGAGATCCCTATCGGTGAGACCGAATTGATTAGGGTTTCTGGCAGTGGCTATGACAACTGAACTCGGTGGCTCCGGATATGAAATTTCGGTGGGGCCGAGTTGGACTTTTTGGTTTAGGACATATGTGGATATGAGAAAGTAGTGGAGAGTTTTGGAGCATATCACTAAGCATTTTGAGCAAGATGCTCATTAAGCAACACCTCATCCCTTCTTAATAGTATTGGCTTTTCCTATAGACTCAATGTGATCTTGGATCACTAAAATAGAAAATGTAGAGTCTTGTGCTTTGAGCTTGAGCCAATCCTCTGTCCTTAGCATTTTGAAGGGTCCACTTTCTAATCCGTGCCATGCCAATCATTGAGCTTTCCTGAAATATTCATCTTGGAATAGCATTAGCTCAATGAGCTATATGTTGTTAGGAATTATCAAAACCACCCAGGGATAGTTGCACTTTCAATCTCCCCCTTTTTGGTAATTGATGACAACATATAGATCAAAGCTTCGACAAATGATAAATAGTATTGAAAAACATCGTCGCTTTGAGAAGTATGTGATAAGCAAGAGCTCCCCCTAAATTTGTGCATTATTTAAGATTTGCTTTGAATGCAAATGCACAATCGATTAGGATCATGGGTTACTCTTCCATGTCACATAGATCTTGGTGGAGCGCTCAAAATGATAGAGATTAAAAACATGCACTCATCACCAAAACAAGTGAATGATCATCTAGAATATAAGAGATAATATCATCCAACAAGCATTAAGGGTAACATATGATCAAACACACGATCAAACAAGTATCTCACAAGGACACAAAGTAGTATCACACAAGCACGCAATAAAATTTCAAAACAAACCAAATAAGTGCAAAGAGAGATAAAAAGCAACACTCTCTCTCTCGAAGCCTATGATCTATGCTGGTCTTGCTTGCTCTTCAAGAATACCTGATATGCCTCTTCCACAGTTGGCATCTTTGCAGCCTTCTCAGCTTTAGCTTTGGCTTTCTTCTCTTGTGCTTGCACAGATGATGGTTCATTCTCAGTCATGACAACTGTGTTGTCCTCAAATTCAGGGTATATGGGCAGGTGCTCCTTGTCCAAGATGTACTTGCCTTTGCCCATCTTTGAGTTGATGAGCTCCTGGATATGTGGGGCATATCCACAACTTCTCTTCTGATCAGCTGCAGTCCTCTTGATTGTTTCCACAATCAGGCTCATAACCTTGAACTTCTGTGGGACATCAAATATGTGCAGCAAGTTGATAGCATGTCCTCTGATCATCTTGTGATCACCTGACTTGGGTAGCAGTGTGTGCCTTAAGATCTAGTTGATTGTTGGCAAACCAGACAACAGGTAATGGACAGATCCAAACTTATGTGTATCCAGAGCATCATCTGGGATCTCTTTGTACATGTTGGCCATAGAGTTGTGGTCTTTCTTCTTCTTTGCATAGATATCCAAGTCATCCTCATGTTCTTCAGGAGCATTGATCAATTGAGCCCATTCTTCAACTGTAGACTGGTACCTAGTACCCTCAGACATCCACACAATCCTTCCATCTGGATAGAAGTGTGCAGTGGAGTAGAATTGCATAATGAGCTCATCATTCCACTTGGTGAACTTCTGAGCCACAAATTTATCAACTCCACATGCCTTGAAGCTGTCAAGCACGCCAGGGAAGTGATCCTCATTCTCCTTAATGAATTCCCAGTCAACCCATCTCATGTCACACACTATGGGCTTCTTGTCAAGCAGAATTGTCTCATAGAAGTCATGTTGTTCCTTAGTGTGGAATCTGTAGTCCACAGCAGTCCTTCTCCTGGTAGCATATGGATCAGACTCTCTCCATAGCCTCAATCCTGAATCCTTCCTGATTTTCATGTTCTCTGCAACTGGGTGTGCATCATTGTGATCAGGGATCTTTGGCTTCAGCTTTCTCAAAACAACAAAATCATCATCTTCTTCTTCAGCAGCTTGAGGCACTGGGGCCTTGTGTTTCTCTTCAGCAGGTATGTTCCTAGTGCTCCTCTTGGGTTTTGGCTTTGGAGCTGGAGCAGCAGCCTTGGGAGCAGCTTTGGGCTTTGATGGAGCAGCCCCTGCCTTGATTGCATCTCCCATAAGCTTTTGAGCTTTGGGTGCTGGTGCAGCATCCTCTTCCTCTTCCTCTTCTTCAGAATCTCTCATCATTGATGGTTTGCCAATAACTCTGGCAATGGTCTTCTTGACCCTTTCTTTCCTCTTCTTGCCATCTCCAGTTTCCTTGGGTTTAAGAGTGAACTCCATTGTTTCTCCTGTGGCAACTTTTCTTGGCTTAGACATGGGCTGTCTTCTTGCTAGCATCTTTGTTTTCAGACCTGGCTTAGTTGCAGCAGCTGAGCCATACTCTTTCTTCAGCATTTCTTTCTTTGAAGTGGCTTCATCTTCAACAGCCACATAATCTTCATCTTCAGAGTCAGAAGTCCTCTTCTTCCTTGTCCTGGTAGTAGCCTTTGGTAGATTGCTTGGAATGCTCCTGCTACTTTCATCATAGCTGCTAGAGGGACTAGTGCCCTCACTTAACTGAACTTGTTCCTCTGACTTGTTCTGGCTGTCACTTTGGTCAGACATCTTGCAGGCAAACTGTTAGCAGACCCTGTGAATAGGTTATAGAAGAGGTAGAGTAGATGAGCATCACAAAGTACATGAGTTTTTGCAAAACTGAAAACTTAGTTTTAGTTCTTCACAGAAAGCATTTCGGATCTACCGATTTGTAAACTCGGTGATACCGAAGCAGCTTTTGGAACCTGAACTAGTGAACTCGGTCAGACCAAGTCACAGTTTGGTGGTACCGAGACTGCTAGGGTTTCACAGAGAATCGAACTCGGTCACACCGATCTGCAATTTTCGGTCAGACCGAAAACGCATGTGCTCTGGCCTAAGCCAAAATCGGTGAGACCGATTTCTACAACTCGGTCGGTCCGAGATGAATTCGGCGGAGACCTAACCCTAAATTTTCAAATCAAAACTAATCTACAGGATGTTTTCGCTGGACAGGATGATTTCAATCATGGCAAGAATCATGGCAAAGCAATGTGCTAAGAATCGGAGTTAAGGATTAGCACAATGATCAAGTTCGTACCCTAGTTCGGCGACGAACTTGCTACGGCGGCAACGGCGATGGAGATTTTCGTTAACGGCGGCGGAGACCAGCGGCGGGAGGTCGCTGGCGACGAGAGGACGATCCGGAGACCAGAGGAGGCAGAGTAGGTTACCCGCGGGCGAAAGGGGTTCGGAGAAATTTCCAAAATTTGGCCCGACGGTATATATAACCTGACCCTGTCGGTGTGACCAAGTGGAACGACTCGGTGGCACCGAGATGCAAAACTGCAAGCAGTTACGGCAACTCGGTGTGACCGAAAAGTTCTAATTGGTTGCACCGAGATTGAGAACCCTAGATCAACTTGGTGACTCGGTAGGACCGAAAAGGATGAATCGGTCAGACCGAGATGCACAAAGAGGTTTTGGAGGTTTAATTCTATGACGAATCGGGATCTCCGAGTGCTCCTCACACAGAGTGGTTTGAATCTGACTTGATCAAACTTTGTGATGTAGCATGAATAGAGTTTGAGACGAGAAAAGCATAGATAGCTAGAGGGCGTTCTTAGGCATTCTTGTCCATGTTGGGGAACGTAGTAATTTCAAAAAAATTCCTACGCACACGCAAGATCATGGTGATGCATAGCAACGAGAGGGGAGAGTGTTGTCCACGTACCCTCGTAGACCGAAAGCGGAAGCGTTAACACAACGCGGTTGATGTAGTCGTACGTCTTCACGATCCGACCGATCAAGTACCGAACGTACAGCACCTCCGAGTTCAGCACACGTTCAGCTCGATGACGTCCCTCGAACTCCGATCCAGCCGAGTGTTGAGGGAGAGTTTCGTCACCACGACGGCGTGGTGACGATGATGATGTTCTACCGACGCAGGGCTTCGCCAAAGCACCGCTACGATATTATCGAGGTGTAATATGGTGGAGGGGGCACCGCACACGGCTAAGAGATCAATGATCAATTGTTGTGTCTATGGGGTGCCCCCTGTCCCCGTATATAAAGGATCAAAGGGGGGAGGTGCGGCCAGCCTTGGGGCGCGCCAGGAGGAGTCCTACTCCCGTGGGAGTAGGACTCCCCCCTTTTCCTAGTTGGATTAGGACTTGGGAGGGGGGAAAGAGGAGACGGAGAAGAAGGAAGGGGGGCGCCGCCCCCTTCTCCTTGTCCTATTCGGACTAGGGGGAGGGGCGCGCGGCCCAGCCCTATCCGCCTCTCCTCTCTTCCACCTAGGCCCACTAAGGCCCATTATGTTGCCGGGGGGTTCCGGTAATCTCCCGGTACTCCGGTAAAATCCCGATTTCACACGGAACACTTCCGATATCCAAACATAGGCTTCCAATATATCAATCTTTATGTCTCAACCATTTCGAGACTCCTCGTCATGTCCGTGATCACATCCGGGACTCCGAACAACCTTCGGTACATCAAAACATATAAACTCATAATATAACTGTCATCAAAACGTTAAGCGTGCGGACCCTACGGGTTCGAGAACTATGTAGACATGACCGGGACACGTCTCCGGTCAATAACCAATAGCGGAACCTGGATGCTCATATTGGCTCCCACATATTCTACGAAGATCTTTATCGGTCAGACCGCATAACAACATACGTTGTTCCCTTTGTCATCGGTATGTTACTTGCCCGAGATTCGATCGTCGGTATCTCAATACCTAGTTCAATCTCGTTATCGGCAAGTCTCTTTACTCGTTCCATAATACATCATCTCACAACAAACTCATTAGTTGCAATGCTTGCAAGGCTTAAGTGATGTGCATTACCGAGAGGGCCCAGAGATACCTCTCCGACAATCGGAGTGACAAATCCTAATCTCGAAATACGCCAACCCAACAAGTACCTTCGGAGACACCTGTAGAGCACCTTTATAATCACCCAGTTACGTTGTGACGTTTGGTAGCACACAAAGTGTTCCTCCGGTAAACGGGAGTTGCATAATCTCATAGTCATAGGAACATGTATAAGTCATGAAGAAAGCAATAGCAACATACTAAACGATCGAGTGCTAAGCTAACGGAATGGGTCAGGTCAATCACATCATTCTTCTAATGATGTGATCCCGTTAATCAAATGACAACTCATGTCAATGGCTAGGAAACATAACCATCTTTGATCAACGAGCTAGTCAAGTAGAGGCATACTAGTGACACTCTGTTTGTCTATGTATTCACACAAGTATTATGTTTCCGGTTAATACAATTCTAGCATGAATAATAAACATTTATCATGATATAAGGAAATAAATAATAACTTTATTATAGCCTCTAGGGCATATTTCCTTCAGTCTCCCACTTGCACTAGAGTCAATAATCTAGATTACACAGTAATGATTCTTACACCCATGGAGCCTTGGTGTTGATCATGTTTTGCTCGTGGAAGAGGCTTAGTCAATGGGTCTACAACATTCAGATCCGTATGTATCTTGCAAATTTCTATGTCTCCCACCTGGACTAAATCCCGGATGGAATAGAAGCGTCTCTTGATGTGTTTGGTTCTCTTGTGAAATATGGATTCCTTTGCTAAGGCAATTGCACCAGTATTGTCACAAAAGATTTTCATTGGACCCGACGCACTAGGTATGACACCTAGATCGGATATGAACTCCTTCATCCAGACTCCTTCATTTGTTGCTTCCGAAGCAGCTATGTACTCCGCTACACACGTAGATCCCGCCACGACGCTTTGTTTAGAACTGCACCAACTGACAGCTCCACCGTTCAATGTAAACACGTATCCGGTTTGCGATTTAGAATCGTCCGGATCAGTGTCAAAGCTTCCATCGACGTACCCATTTACGATGAGCTCTTTGCCACCTCCATAAACGAGAAACATATCCTTAGTCCTTTTCAGGTATTTCAGGATGTTCTTGACCGCTGTCCAGTGATCCACTCCAGGATTACTTTGGTACCTTCCTGCTAGACTTATAGCAAGGCACACATCAGGTCTGGTACACAGCATTGCATACATGATAGAGCCTATGGCTGAAGCATAGGGAACATCTTTCATCTTCTCTCTATCTTCTGCAGTGGTCGGGCATTGAGTCTTACTCAACTTCACACCTTGTAACACAGGCAAGAACCCTTTCTTTGCTTGATCCATTTTGAACTTTTTCAAAACTTTGTCAAGGTATGTGCTTTGTGAAAGTCCAATTAAGCGTCTTGATCTATCTCTATAGATCTTGATGCCCAATATATACGCAGCTTCACCGAGGTCTTTCATTGAAAAACTCTTATTCAAGTATCCCTTTATGCTATCCAGAAATTCTATATCATTACCAATCAGCAATATGTCATCCACATATAATATCAGAAATGCTATAGAGCTCCCACTCACTTTCTTGTAAATACAGGCTTCTCCAAAAGTCTGTACAAAACCAAATGCTTTGATCACACTATCAAAGCGTTTATTCCAACTCTGAGAGGCTTGCACCAGTCCATAAATGGATTGCTGGAGCTTGCACACTTTGTTAGCTCCCTTTGGATCGACAAAACCTTCCGGTTGCATCATAAACAATTCTTCTTCCATAAATCCATTCAGGAATGCAGTTTTGACATCCATTTGCCAAATTTCATAATCATAAAATGTGGCAATTGCTAACATGATTCGGACAGACTTAAGCATCGCTACAGGTGAGAAGGTCTCATCGTAGTCAATCCCTTGAACTTGTCGAAAATCTTTCGCAACAAGTCGAGCTTTATAGACAGTAACATTACCGTCAGCGTCAGTCTTCTTCTTGAAGATCCATTTATTTTCAATGGCTTGCCGATCATCGGGCAAGTCAACCAAAGTCCATACTTTGTTCTCATACATGGATCCCATCTCGGATTTCATGGCCTCAAGACATTTTGCGGAATCTGGGCTCACCATCGCTTCTTCATAGTTCGTAGGTTCGTCATGGTCTAGTAACATAACCTCCAGAACAGGATTACTGTACCACTCTGGTGCGGATCTTACTCTGGTTGACCTACGAGGTTCAGTAATAACTTGATCTGAAGTTTCATGATCATCATCATTAACTTCCTCACTAATTGGTGTAGGTGTCACAGAAACCGGTTTCTGTGATGAACTACTTTCCAATAAGGGAGCAGGTACAGTTACCTCATCAAGTTCTACTTTCCTCCCACTCACTTTTTTCAAGAGAAACTCCTTCTCCATAAAAATTCTGAATTTAGCAACAAAAGTTTTTGCCTTCGGATCTGTGATAGAAAGTGTACCCAACAGTCTCCATTGGGTATCCTATGAATACACATTTCTCCTATTTGGGTTCGAGCTTATTAGGTTGAAGTTTTTTCACATGAGCATCGCAGCCCCAAACTTTAAGAAACGACAACTTTGGTTTCTTGCCAAACCACAGTTCATAAGGCGTCGTCTCAACGGATTTCGATGGTGCCCTATTTAACGTGAATGCAGCCGTCTCTAAAGCATAACCCCAAAACGATAGCGGTAAATCAGTAAGAGACATCATAGATCGCACCATATCTAGTAAAGTACGATTACGACGTTCGGACACACCATTACGCTGTGGTGTCCCGGGTGGCGTGAGTTGCGAAACTATTCCGCATTGTTTCAA
Source organism: Triticum aestivum (assembly GCF_018294505.1). Lineage (NCBI taxonomy): Eukaryota > Viridiplantae > Streptophyta > Magnoliopsida > Poales > Poaceae > Triticum > Triticum aestivum. The sequence continues at coordinate 435,257,105 of NC_057814.1, forward strand.
ATGAAGACCAAACTCATAACTCAAATATTCTCCTCTACGATCAGATCGTAGAAATTTTATTTTCTTGTTACGATGATTTTCAACTTCACTCTGAAATTCTTCGAACTTTTCAAATGTTTCAGACTTATGTTTCATTAAGTAGATATACCCATATCTGCTCAAATCATCTGTGAAGGTGAGAAAATAACGATATCCGCCACGAGCCTCAATATTCATCGGACCACATACATCTGTATGTATGATTTCCAACAAATCTGTTGCTCTCTCCCTAGTCCCGGAGAACGGTGTTTAAGTCATCTTGCCCATGAGGCACGGTTCGCAAGTACCAAGTGATTCATAATCAAGTGGTTCCAAAAGTCCATCAGTATGGAGTTTCTTCATGCGCTTTACACCGATATGACCTAAACGGCAGTGCCACAAATAAGTTGCACTATCATTATCAACTCTGCATCTTTTGGCTTCAATATTATGAATATGTGTATCACTACTATCGAGATTCAACAAAAATAGACCACTATTCAAGGGTGCATGACCATAAAAGATATTACTCATATAAATGGAACAACCATTATTCTCTGATTTAAATGAATAACTGTCTCGCATCAAACAAGATCCAGATATAATGTTCATGCTTAACGCTGGCACCAAATAACAATTACTTAGGTCTAAAACTAATCCCGGAGGTAGATGTAGAGGTAGCGTGCCGGCCGCGATCACATCGACTTTGGAACCATTTCCCACGCGCATCGTCACCTCGTCCTTTGCCAATCTTCGCTTAATCCGTAGCCCCTGTTTCGAGTTGCAAATATTAGCAACAGAACCAGTATCAAATACCTAGGTGCTACTGCGAGCATTAGTAAGGTACACATCAATAACATGTATATCACATATACCTTTGTTCACCTTGCCATCCTTCTTATCCGCCAAATACTTGGGGCAGTTCCGCTTCCAGTGACCAGTCTGCTTGCAGTAGAAGCACTCAGTCTCAGGCTTAGGTCCAGACTTGGGTTTCTTCTCCTGAACAGCAACTTGCTTGCTATTCTTCTTGAAGTTCCCCTTCTTCTTCCCTTTGCCCTTTTTCTTGAAACTAGTGGTCTTATTGACCATCAAAACTTGATGCTCCTTTTTGATTTCTACCTCCGCAGCCTTTAGCATTGCGAAGACCTCGGGAATCGTCTTATCCATCCCTTGCATGTTATAGTTCATCACGAAGCTCTTGTAGCTTGGTGGCAGTGATTGAAGAATTCTGTCAATGACGCTATCATCCGGAAGATTAACTCCCAGTTGAATCAAGTGATTGTTATACCCAGACATTTTGAGTATATGCTCACTGACAGAACTATTCTCTTCCATCTTACAGCTGTAGAATTTATTGGAGACTTCATATCTCTCAATCCGGGCATTTGCTTGAAATATTAACTTCAACTCCTGGAACATCTCATATGCTCCATGACGTTCAAAACGTCGTTGAAGACCCGGTTCTAAGCCGTAAAGCATGGCACACTGAACTATCAAGTAGTCATCAGCTTTGCTCTGCCAGACGTTCATAACATTTGGTGTTGCTCCTGCAGCAGGCCTGGCACCCAGCGGTGCTTCCAGGACGTAATTCTTCTGTGCAGCAATGAGGATAATCCTCAAGTTATGGACCCAGTCTATGTAATTGCTACCATCATCTTTCAACTTTGCTTTCTCAAGGAACGCATTAAAATTCAACGGAACAACAGCACGGGCCATCTATCTACAATCAACATAGACAAGCAAGATATTATCAGGTACTAAGTTCATGATAAATTCAAGTTCAATTAATCATATTACTTAAGAACTCCCACTTAGATAGACATGCCTCTAATCCTCTAAGTGATCACATGATCCATATCAACTAAACCATGTCCGATCACAACGTGAGATGGAGTAGTTTCAACGGTGAACATCACTATGTTGATCATATCTACTATATGATTCATGCTCGACCTTTCGGTTTCCGTGTTCCGAGGCCATATCTGTTATATGCTAGGCTCGTCAAGTTTAACCTGAGTATTCCGCGTGTGCAACTGTTTTGCACTCGTTGTATTTGAACGTAGAGCCTATCACACCCGATCATCACCTGGTGTCTCGGCACGAAGAACTTTCGCAACGGTGCATACTCAGGGAGAACACTTATACTTTGATAATTTAGTGAGGGATCATCTTATAATGCTACCGTCAATCAAAGCAAGATAAGATGCATAAAAAGATAAACATCACATGCAATCAATATAAGTGATATGATATGGCCATCATCATCTTGTGCTTGTGATCTCCATCTCCGAAGCACCGTCACGATCATCATCGTCACTGGCGTGACACCTTGATCTCCATCGTAGCATCGTTGTCGTCTCGCCAATCTTATGCTTCTACGACTATCGCTACCGCTTAGTGATAAAGTAAAGCATTACAGGGCGATTGCATTGCATACAATAAAGCGACAACCATATGGCTCCTGCCAGTTGCCGATAACTCGGTTACAAAACATGATCATCTCATACAATAAAATTTAGCATCATGTCTTGACCATATCACATCACAACATGCCCTGCAAAAACAAGTTATAAGTCCTCTACTTTGTTGTTGCAAGTTTTACGTGGCTGCTACGGGCTTAGCAAGAACCGTTCTTACCTACGCATCAAAACCACAACGATAGTTTGTCAAGTTGGTGTTGTTTTAACCTTCGCAAGGACCAGGCGTAGCCACACTCGGTTCCACTAAAGTTGGAGAAACTGACACCCGCCAGCCACCTCTGTGCAAAGCACGTCGGAAGAACCAGTCTCGCGTAAGCGTACGCGTAATGTCGGTCCGGGCCGCTTCATCCAACAATACGCCGAACCAAAGTATGACATGCTGGTAAGCAGTATGACTTATATCGCCCACAACTCACTTGTGTTCTACTCGTGCATATGACATCTACGCATAAAACCAGGCTCGGATGCCACTGTTGGGGAACGTAGTAATTTCAAAAAAATTCCTATGCACATGCAAGATCATGGTGATGCATAGCAACGAGAGGGGAGAGTATTGTCCATGTACCCTCGTAGACCGAAAGCGGAAGCGTTAACACAACGCGGTTGATGTAGTCGTACGTCTTCACGATCCGACCGATCAAGTACCGAACGTACGGCACCTCCGAGTTCAGCACACGTTCAGCTCGATGACGTCCCTCGAACTCCAATCCAGCCGAGTGTTGAGGGAGAGTTTTGTCAGCACGACGGCGTGGTGACGATGATGATGTTCTACCGACGCAGGGCTTCACCTAAGCACCGCTACGATATTATCGAGGTGTAATATGGTGGAGGGGGGCACCGCACACGGCTAAGAGATCAATGATCAATTGTTGTGTCTATGGGGTGCCCCCCTGCCCCCGTATATAAAGGATCAAAGGGGGAGGTGCGGCCAGCCTTGGGGCGCGCCAGGAGGAGTCCTACTCCCACCGGGAGTAGGACTCCCCCCCTTTTCCGAGTTGGATTAGGACTTGGGAGGGGGGAAAGAGGAGAGGGAGAAGAAGGAAGGGGGGCGCCGCCCCCTTCTCCTTGTCCTATTCGGACTAGGGGGGAGGGGGGCGCGGCCCAGCCCTAGCCGCCTCTCCTCTCTTCCACCTAGGCCCACTAAGGCCCATTATGTTGCCGGGGGGTTCCGGTAATCTCCCGGTACTCCGGTAAAATCCCGATTTCACCCGGAACACTTCCGATATCCAAACATAGGCTTCCAATATATCAATCTTTATGTCTCGACCATTTCGAGACTCCTCTTCATGTCCGTGATCACATCCGGGACTCCGAACAACCTTCGGTACATCAAAACATATAAAGTCATAATATAACTGTCATCGAAACGTTAAGCGTGCGGACCCTACGGGTTCGAGAACTATGTAGACATGACCGAGACACGTCTCCGGCCAATAACCAATAGCGGAACCTGGATGCTCATATTGGCTCCCACATATTCTACGAAGATCTTTATCGGTCAGACCGCATAACAACATACGTTGTTCCCTTTGTCATCGGTATGTTACTTGCCCGAGATTCGATCGTCGATATCTCAATACCTAGTTCAATCTCGTTACCGGCAAGTCTCTTTACTCGTTCCGTAATACATCATCTCGCAACAAACTCATTAGTTGCAATGCTTGCAAGGCTTAAGTGATGTGCATTACCGAGAGGGCCCAGAGATACCTCTCCGACAATCGGAGTGACAAATCCTAATCTCGAAATACGCCAACCCAACAAGTACCTTTGGAGACACCTGTAGAGCACCTTTATAATCACCCAGTTACGTTGTGACGTTTGGTAGCACACAAAGTGTTCCTCCGGTAAACGGGAGTTGCATAATCTCATAGTCATAGGAACATGTATAAGTCATGAAGAAAGCAATAGCAATATACTAAACGATCGAGTGCTAAGCTAACGGAATGGGTCAGGTCAATCACATCATTCTTCTAATGATGTGATCCCGTTAATCAAATGACAACTCATGTCAATGGCTAGGAAACATAACCATCTTTGATCAACGAGCTAGTCAAGTAGAGGCATACTAGTGACACTCTGTTTGTCTATGTATTCACACAAGTATTATGTTTCCGGTTAATACAATTCTAGCATGAATAATAAACATTTATCATGATATAAGGAAATAAATAATAACTTTATTATTGCCTCTAGGGCATATTTCCTTCAGTCCATCCATTTGGAAAAAGAGAAAAAGCCAAGCAATCAAAGCAACAAATGGATGTCCTCGAATGAGTAAAATATGCAGCCAACATGCTCACACAATAAAATTGCAAATGAAATATGTGACAAAGCATGCACAAACATTCTAGCATCTATCAAGCAATTGGCGATGACTAGGTCATCTATATATGAGTATATGGACTTAGGAGTCAAATGAGAACACTTGATCATAGGTCATACTGATCGTTTAAGCACAAGTGGGGTTACCACTTTTGCATAAAGCATTGTTGTGATCACACCATTAGAGTTGCTTTAGCTCATTGATTTGAGTAAAGCTCCCCCTAGATGTGATATCTCCCCTAAGAGGGATGAACTAACCTTGGGTTTTGTCGATGATGACTTCATGTAGGTGTTGAAGATGTAGATGCTCAAAGTTGATGTAGATCATTCGGAGCAATCCTTTGGAGTGAGTTGCACTTTCAATACGTACATGGGTTAGTCCCACAAGGAACAAACAAGGGTATCCATAGACATAGAGTGATGCATGCACAAGATGATGTCCATGAAAGCATTAGGTTACCTTGTCCCTTGTCTTACCAACAAGAGGGTTTGTGACTCCTTGAACTTGTGCAAGATATGGAAGTTGTTTGCACTTGTCCTCGCCAAAATGATAAGAGTGAAGTATGTTGGCGGAGTCACCCTCAAGAACTCTCTAGTTCTTCTTCTTCGGGATCCACATCATCTTGATGGGAATCCTTGGAATCGTAGTTGTGCTTGATGAAGTAGAACTTGATGTAGTCTTGGGAACCCACTTGACCAAAGCCTTAGGTGCTTCTTCAAATGCATCAATTTCCTCTTGAAGCTTGTCCTTCCCTTTTTGCTTGTGGTCTTGTGGTGGAAGATCATCTTGAGCTTGTGTTCCTTTGAAAGAAGTAGGATCATACTTCTCTTGTTGAGGAACAAACTTCATCTTGGGGTATTGATCTTCTTCCCACTCAACTCCATTGGCATTGAACTTTCGTTCAAAACCAACACCTTGATTCTTCCGGTGTCTTCCTTGCTTGCGCACAATTTCCTCAAATTGCTTACTCCCGGCAAGACTCTTGTAAACACCTTTCTCTATGATTCCCTTCAATAAGCTATTTTCTTGCTCAAGTGTAACTTGGCTAAGAGAATCATTAGTGGAATCAAGAGAACTACTAGAAGCATCAACATTGGATTTAGCATGATTGTTGTTACTACTAGATGAAGAATCTTTCTTGTTCTTGTTGTTAGATTTAACTTGTGGCATGTAAGTAGACAAGAGTAAACGCTTGGCAATGTAAGAAGAACTTTTCTTGCAAAGATCATCATTGATTGCCTTTAAAAACTCATGCTCTTGCTCAAGGTTGAGCTTTTCAAAGCGTAGCTTATCATGAGTCTTTAAAAGTTCTCGATGATTTTCCAAGGTAGTTTCATGAGCTAACTTAAGAGTGTTTAGTTCTTGAGTTAGACGCTCAATCTCCTTCTTATCATCATCATTCATTTTATCTTGATTAGCATGATTAATTGACGTTTCATCATAGTTTTCATCACTAGAGTTGTCAAAAAGTAAATCATCATCACCTAGCAAATCATCTTCATCACTATTGAAATCAACATACTCGGGATGTGTTACCTTTGGACCTTGGGCCATGAAGCATCTTCCAATTCCTTCATTTGGTGAGTCAAATATGTCGTAGGAGTTGGTTGACACAAGTGCTAGACCAGCAACACCTTCATCTTGAGTATATTCGGAGTCGGAGTGATAACTTCTTTCGGAGTGATTGTCGGAGTCGGAGCCGGATACCCATTCACCAACATGAGCTTGATGTCTTCTTTTTGTGTAGCTCCTTGATGACTTTTCCTTCCTTTCCGAATCCTTGCTTCTCCGAGAGGGTCTTCGTTCATAACGATCATCCCTACTCCTCCTTTCTCTTGGTGGTGATTCTTCTCTTCTACTTCTTCTTTTGGGAGAATCTTCTCTTCTTTTGTAGGGGGCCGTACACTCATTGGAGTAGTGTTCGGGCCTTCCACAATTGTAACAATTTCGTTCACGACTAGAAGATCTTTTGTCATTGTAGGACCTTGACTTGGAGCTTCTTTCTTTGCTTCTACTCTTGTAGAACTTGTTGAAGTTCTTCACCATTAATCTCAATTCTTCATTGAAGGTTTGCTTCTCACTTGATGATGTGGGAGCATCACATGAGGCTTTGTAAGAATCACTTGACTTGTTGTGAAGCTCTTCCTTATCCTTGAGTGACATCTCATGAGCAACAATTATTCCAATGACTTCCGTTGGCTTGAGATCTTTGTAATTGGGCATCATTTGGATCAATGTGCACACGGTATCATATTTTCCATCCAAGGCTCTTAGGATCTTCTTGATAATGAATCAATCGGTCATCTCTTCACTTCCTAAGCCGGCAATCTCATTTGTGATGAGAGCAAGCCTAGAGTACATTTCAGCGACACCTTCACCATCCTTCATTTTGAACTTGTCAAGTTGACTTTGAAGCACATCCAATTTGGATTCCTTGATGGAGTCAGTACCTTCGTGCATATCAATCAAAGTATCCCAAATTTCCTTTGCATTCTCAAGACGGCTGATTTTGTTGAATTCTTCGGGGCATAATCCGTTGAAGAGAATATCACAAGCTTGAGCATTGTATTGTAGCATCTTCAATTCTTCAGCGGTAGCTTCACGGTTCGGTTCTCTCCCATCAAAGAATTCACCTTGCAAGCCAATAAACACAATGGCCCAAACGGCGGGGTTATGTCCAAGAATATGCATTTTCATATTATGCTTCCAACTAGCAAAATTAGTACCATCAAAGTAAGGACCTCTACGGTGGTAATTTCCCTCGCTAGACGCCATACTCTCCTAGCTTGTGAAACCAAGGCTATGACCCCCAAAAGCTATGGAAATCAAAGCAAATGGAGACCAAAGCTCTGATACCACTTGTAGGATCGGAAGTATGTCTAGAGGGGGGTGATTAGACTACTTGACCAAATAAAAATCTAGCCTTTTCCCAATTTTAGTTCTTGGCAGATTTTAGCAACTTAGCACAAGTCAAGTAATCAACCTACACATGCAATTCTAAGAGTATAGCAGTGGAATGTAAAACAATTGCATATGAAGGTAAAGGGGATGAGATTTAGGGAGCAAACGCAATGTTGACACGGAGATTTTTTATCCGTGGTTCCGATAGGTGGTGCTATCGTACATCCACGTTGATGGAGACTTCAACCCACGAAGGGTAACGGTTGCGCGAGTCCACGAAGGGTCCACGAAGAAGCAACCTTGTCTATCCCACCATGGCCGTCGCCCACGAAGGACTTTCCTCACTCGGTTAGATCTTCACGAAGTAGGCGATCTCCTTGCCCTTACAAACTCTTTGGTTCAACTCCACAATCTTGACGGAGGCTCCCAAGTGACACCTAGCCAATCTAGGAGACACCACTCTCCAAGAAGTAACAAATGGTGTGTTGATGATGAACTCCTTGCTCTTGTGCTTCAAATGATAGTCTCCCCAACATTCAACTCTCTCACACAGGATTTGGATTTGGTGGAAAGAAGATTTGAGTGGAAAGCAACTTGGGGAAGGCTAGAGATCAAGATTTATGTAGTTGGAATGGAATATCTTGACCTCAACACAAGTGTAGGTGGTTCTCTCTCAGAAAATATGTGTTGGAAGTGTAGGCATGTTCTGATGGCTCTCTCCACGAATGAAGAGTGGGTGGAGGGGTATATATAGCCTCCACACAAAATCTAACCGTTACACACAAATCACCAAACTCGGTGGGACCGAATCATGAAACTTGGTCGGACCGATTTAGTTCAAAATGTGAACGTTAGGATTCTCGGTGGGACCAACTGGATCAATTCTGTGGGACCGATGTCATTAGGGTTAGGGAATAACGTAATCTCGGTGAGACCGATTACACAAACTCGGTGAGACCGATTTTGGTAATAGTCAAACAGAGAGTTGTTCAGGCAAACTCAGTGGGACCGATTCGCTCATCTCGGTTGGACCGAAATGTTACGAAAGGGAAACAGAGAGTTTGCATTGCAATCTCGGTGGGACCGATCGCTCATCTCGGTTTGACCGAAACGTTACGAAAAGGAAATAGAGAGATTACAACCCCATCTCGGTGGGACCGAGATCCCTATCGGTGAGACCGAATTGATTAGGGTTTCTGGCAGTGGCTATGACAACTGAAATCGGTGGCTCCGGATATGAAATTTCAGTGGGGCCGAGTTGGACTTTTTGGTTTAGGACATATGTGGATATGAGAAAGTAGTGGAGGGTTTTGGAGCATATCACTAAGCATTTTGAGCAAGATCCTCATTAAGCAACAACTCATCCCTTCTTAATAGTATTGGCTTTTCCTATAGACTCAATGTGATCTTGGATCACTAAAATAGAAAATGTAGAGTCTTGTGCTTTGAGCTTGAGCCAATCCTTTGTCCTTAGCATTTTGAAGGGTCCACTTTCTAATCCGTGCCATGCCAATCATTGAGCTTTCCTGAAATATTCATCTTGGAATAGCATTAGCTCAATGAGCTATATGTTGTTAGGAATTACCAAAACCACCCAGGGATAGTTGCACTTTCATATCCCCCTGGGTCGAAACTTGGTCGTAGTCGCGGTGGCAAGAAGGTAAACGAGGAGCCTAACTCTACTTCGCCCCTGCCTCCGCCAAGAGCGCGAGAACGGTCGACCGAAGTGAGGGGACGACAAGGCCTGTTGCCGGGCGACAATGTTTATCTTAGAAATAACAAGGAATCGTTCCTTGGCATGGGCCTCGCTCACGCACAAAGAACCCGGCAAGCACCCTTTTTCATTAAAAACATCCCATACAGGTACAGTTCGTACGAAATAAAAAACATTAGTAAGGGGATTACAAGCTTTAAATCTAACAAGTGCCCGCAGGCTTACAAACTAAAAAGAGATGAGATGCCCGTAATCCCTTTCTTGTCCCTCTCCTCAAAAGGTGGAACAAGATAGCAGGAGGGCAAAAAGAGCGCCTAGGCAAGGTACGAGGAGCAGAAGGCACCAAGAGAACGTCTTGGTGCTGGGAAAGGAGCTGGAAGACGAGGCAGCGGGCCGGCAATACGCGACAATGGCGTCGGTGCCCACGTACTCTGATTTGACGGCCGCCACCCGTCTTCTCCAGCCCTCCTACGCCAGTCGCCCAAGGAGACGACGGGGAGCGCCCTGTTGGAGAGCTTGACGAGGAAGGCCCTCGGCAGGGCACGAGGCCGAGGGAGGGGCGACGCGGTCAGTCGGAGTCAGCATCCTGCCGCTCGACTCCCTCGTCGTCGTTGTCGTTGTCCTCCTCGTCACTCCCGCTCGAGGAGGAGTCTTCATCGTTGGAGGAGCTCTCCACGAAGCACTTCAGGCGAGTTCCAAGATCTCCGAAGACCTTGACGGAGAGCAGGCCGTCCTCCATTAATTTGAAGTAAAGGACGAGCCCCGCCGTCAGGCTGTGGATGCGGGCGAATGTCTTCCATCCACGACGGAGGTACATGACCTGAGGGGCGGGGAAGTCGACGTCGACCCGTGTGCCGCCATTCCCTTAGCCCCTCACGTGCAACCTGAGGGTCTAGGGCGGGTCACGCTCCATCTCCCGAGCAAACAGGGTAGGAAGACGAAGACGACGACGCGGTGGCTGGCGCAGCCTGATGAAGAACTCACAGGGCTGGTCCCCGACATGGCCCTCCATCGGGAGGGGCGCCGCTGGCACAGGCAGGACCGGTGCGCCGCCCCGTCCACCTCTTCCCCGAGCGCCACGACGACCTCGGCCTTGCCCCCTTCCCCTTCCCCTCACGGCCGGCTTCGCCGCCGCGAGATCTTGGGAAGGAGGGACGCGCTGTCGAGCAGCAACCCTCGCGCCCACCGTCGAAGGGCCAGCACTTCCTCTCGCCATGGCGGATGGAAGAAAGGAGCAGAGGTAGAAGGAAATGGATGATGGGAGAATGTGGGATGCCGTCCCCCTCCCCTTCTTATAAAGGGGCGGAGCCGGGGCTCGGCCACCCCATTCGACCAATCCAGTCACCAAGGGCGCAGGGAATCAGGACTGACCCGCTGTCCCAATCAGCAACGGCCCGGTTTCCCGCCTCCACCGCCTGCCACTTGCATGAAGGAAGCGTGGCGAGCAAGTAGAGCCGAGGGGACGGGTGAGGCGACCGTTCCCCGCCCCGTGATCGTGGGGCGTGGGAGCCTTGAAGACCGCAACCCGAGTCTACTCAGTAAATGAGCCGCGCCTCCACGCCTCCCTATTTTTGTGGGGAAGGCGCGAGCCGCCTCTTTACTGTGATGTGACGCATGCATGCGGGAACCGCCCCACGCATGACCCCACGTCACGCACGACCATCCACGTCGCGCGTTAAACGCGGGTCGTGGGGAAGCGCAGCAGACGAAACAGTTACTGCGGTAAAAATCTGCCCCGCCTGCCCGCGCACCGTTCTGGGCCTGGCCCAACAACGCGTCGCACTTACGTGTGGCCCAGGCCCGGGGACTCCTGTCGGTGTACGAAAGTTGGGGCTCTCCTTTGTACCCCTTTACTTGTGCACGGGCAGTCGGAGCCACGCGCCACGGCCACACCTAGCAGGGCAAAGGAGGGAAGCCGGAGAGAAGCCGGAGCCCAAGACAACCAAGACAACGCCAAGATCAGAGACACAAAGGGCAGAAGGGCGAAGCAGGCTCCCCTGGCAAGACCCTTGCTGGGGTGGCCTCAGCAGCCCCGGCAAGAGCCTTACCGGGGCGGCACGCCCAACGCCAGCAGAGCGAGCCACCCTTGAGTGTCAAGATCATAAACAGATGAGACCAGAAGAGGACCAGAAGATGGCGACCCTCGGCGGGATCCTAGCCGAGGAGATCCACAAGACCCCCGGCAAGCGCCTTGCCGGGGACGACCGCAATGCCACGGCAAGACCCTTGCCAGGCCCCCAGCAAGACCCTTGCCGAGGGCATCAGCGGGGCCACTACCAGGCCCGCACCAGCCAAGACTCCACCGCCGTCCCCAAGCAGCTGCTAGCTCAACCAGCTGGGTAGGCACCTGCGTGGCGACGGGCGGCCTCTACACCAACTCAGCAAGCACCTGCGTGGTGGCATGCTGATCTTTGTGAAGACCCTACCACCGCGCCACCTCAGCTGCCTGCCTGCCTACATGGCGCCGCATGCATCGCTGGCCTGGGCGCGTGTCGAAGCAGGGCGAGGTGGCGACGGACGGGACGGGCCTCGTTCCCGTCCCCGATAAAGCTAAGGGACACCTAAGTGATGCATTAAATGCATCTTGTCCTGTAATACGGGCGATAAGCTCGCATCACTGTAGACCTTTCCTCCTCCTGTGTGCCACTGTGGCGACCCCTTTTGCCTATAAAAGGAGGCCCGAGGCGACCAGGAGAGGGATTCGGCTCTTTTGGGCAAGTTACACCCCGTAGCTAGCTGAAGAACACAAGAACACTCAATACATCCACCAAAGCAGGACTAGGGTATTACGCATCCTCGCGGCCCGAACCTGGGTAAACGATCCGTGTGCTTCCTGTTAGACCTGCTCTTCTCATGACCCCGCGCCCGCCAACCGTAGAAGGGATTCCAGTGATCCCATAGGTGTCGTTCCCACCGACAGGGAGGGGGCGGTGCCCCCCTCCTTCCTTCTCCCTCTCTTCCTCCTTCCCTCTCTCCCCCTCTTGGAAAAGGAAGGGGACTCCAACTAGGATTGGGAATCCTAGTTGGACTCCCCTATGGCACGCGCCACCCCCCCCCCGGCCTCCTCCTCCTCCCTCCTTTCTATACGGGGGCAGGGGGCACCCCAAAACACACCAAGTCTTCTCTTAGCCGTGTGCGGTGCCCCCTCCACAGTTTAACACCTCGGTCATATCGTCGTAGTGCTTAGGCAAAGCCCTGCGCCGGTAACTTCATCATCACCGTCACCACGCCGTCGTGCTGATGAAACTCTACCTCGTCCTCAACTCGATCAAGAGCTCGAGGGACGTCATCGTGCTGAACGTGTGCTGAACATGGAGGTGTCGTACGTTCGGTACTTGGATCGGTTGGATCGCGAAGACGTTCGACTACATCAACCGCGTTACTAAACGCTGCCGCTTTCGGTCTACGAGGGTACGTGGACACACTCTCCCCGCTCATTACTATGCTTCTCCTAGATAGATCTTGTGTGATCGTAGGAATTTTTTTGAAATACTACGTTCCCTGATACGTCTCCAGCGTATCTATAATTTATGAAGTATTCATGCCATGTTTACAATAGTTTTATATGATTTTGGTATGATTTGATTAGAACTAACCCGGACTGACGCTTTTTCAGCAGAACTACCGTGGTGTTGTTTTTGTGCAGAAATAAAAGTTCTCGGAATGCGATGAAAATCAACGGAGAATTTTTCTGGAAAATATAAAAAATGTGGGAACAAAAATCTACCGGAGAGGAGTCCCATGGGCCCCACGAGGGTGGGGGCACGCCCCCTATCTCGTGGCCGCCTCGAGGACCCCCCTGACTTGTTCTCGATGCCATCCTCTCCTATAAATACAGAAACCTCCAGAAAATAACCTAGATCAGAAGTTCCGCCGCCGCAAGCCTCTGTAGCCACGAGAAATCAATCTAGGCCCTCTCTGGCACCCTGACGGAGGGGGCCATCATCACCAGAGGCCATCGAGGAGGATCCCGGTGGGGCCATCGTCGCCATGAAGGCCAAGATCCAGAGGGAGAACCTCTCCCCATCCAGGGGGGAGGCCATGGAGGAGGAAGCACAAGGGGGAGAACCTCTCCTCCTCTCTCTCGGTGGCGTCGGAGTGCCATCGGGCGGGGAATCATCGCCGCGGTGATCGTCTTCATCAACATCACCATCCTCATCTATTTTACGCGGTTCACTCTCCCGCACCCCACTGTAATCCCTACTTGAACATGGTGCTTTATGCCACATATTATGATCCAATGATGTGTTGCCATCCTATGATGTTTTGAGTAGATATCCTTTGTCTTTGGGTTGATTGATGATAGAGATTGGTATGAGTTGTATGTTTTATTTTGGTGTTGTCCTATTGTGCCCTCCGTGTCGCACAAGTGTGAGGGATTGCCGCTGTAGGGTGTTGCAATACGTTCATGATTCGCTTATAGTGGGTTGCTTGAGTGACAGAAGCATAAACCCGAGTAAGGGGATTGTTGCGTATGGGATAAAGGGGACTTGATGCTTTAATGCTATGGTTGGGTTTTACCTTAATGATCTTTAGTAGTTGTGGATGCTTGCTAGAGTTCCAATCATAAGTGCATATGATCCAAGAAGAGAAAGTATGTTAGCTTATGCCTCTCCCTCATATGAAATTGCAATAGTGATTACCGGTCTTGTTAACAATTGCCTAGGATAATTCCGCACACCGACCCATCACTATTCCACACTTGCTATTTATAATATTTAGTAATATATTCTAACTTTATGATAACAGCACCTACTTTTATATTTTAGCTCTCTGATATCATGCAAAGTTATCCTCTTCATACCCACAACGTAGTTTTATTTCTCGTTTCTAGTTGGAAGCAAATGTTCGGTGTACGTAGAGTCGTATCAATGGCAGATAAGACTTGAGAGAATATTGATCTTACCTTTAGCTCCTTGTGGGTTCGACACTCCATACTTATCACTTCCACCTTTGGGAATTGCTACAATGATTCCCTGCACTTGGGGATTATCATTCCCCAACAGTGGTACCCAAGCCAGGTCTATGCGTAGATGTTATATGCACGAGTAGAACACAATGAGTTGTGGGCGATAATAGTCATACCGCTTACCACCAACGTCTTACTTTGATTCGGCAGTATTGCTGGATGAAGCGGCCCGGACCAACATTACATGACCGCGTTCATGAGACTGGTTCTACCGACGTGCTTCGCACACAGGTGGCTAGCAGGTGTTTGTTTCTCCAACTTTAGTTGAATCGAGTTTGACTGCGGCCGGTCCTTGTTGAAGGTTAAAACAGGACACTTGACGAAAAATTGTTGTGGTTTTGATGCGTAGGTAAGAATGGTTCTTGCTAGAAGCCCGTAGCAGCCACGTAAAACTTGCAACAACAAAGTAGAGGACGTCTAACTTGTTTTTGCAGGGCATGTTGTGATGTGATATGGTCAAGACGTGATGAGATATAAATTGATGTATGAGATGATCATGTTTTATAACCGTTATCGGCAACTGGCAGGAGCCTTATGGTTGTCGCTTTATTGTATGAAATGCAATCGCCATGTAATTGCTTTACTTTATCACTAAGCGGTAGCGATAGTCGTAGAAGCAATAGTTGGCAAGATGACAACGATGCTACGATGGAGATCAAGGTGTCAAGCCGGTGACGATGGAGATCATGACGGTGCTTTGGAGATGGAGATCAAAGGCACAAGATGATGATGGCCATATCATGTCACATATTTTGATTGCATGTGATTTTATCCTTTACGCATCTTATTTTGCTTAGTACGGCGGTAGCATTATAAGATGATCCCTCACTAAATTTCAAGGTATAAGTGTTCTCCCTGAGTATGCACCGTTGCTATAGTTCGTTGTTTCGAGAAACCATGTGATGATCGGGTGTGATAAGCTTTACGTTCACATACAATGGGTGCAAGCCAGTTTTGCACATGCAGAATACTCGGGTTAAACTTAACGAGCCTAACATATGCAGATATGGCCTCGGAACACTGAGACCGAAAGGTCGAACGTGAATCATATAGTAGATATGATCAACATAGTGATGTTCACCATTGAAAACCACTCCATCTCATGTGATGATCGGACATGGTTTAGTTGATATGGATCACGTGATCATTTAGATGACTAGAGGGATGTCTATCTAAGTGGGAGTTCTTAAGTAATATGATTAATTGAACTTTAATTTATCATGAATGTAGTACCTGATAGTTTTTGCATGTCTATGTTGTTGTAGATCAATGGCCCGTGCTACTGTTCCTTTGATTTTAATGCGTTCCTAGAGAAAGCTAAGTTGAAAGATGATGGTAGCAACTACACGGACTGGGTCCATAACTTGAGGATTATCCTCATTGCTGCACAGAAGAATTACACCCTGGAAGCACCGCTAGGTGCAAAACCCGCTGCAGGAGCAACTCCGGACGTTATGAACGTCTGGCAGAGCAAAGCTGATGACTACTCGATAGTTCAGTGTGCCATGCTTTATGGATTAGAATCAGGACTTCAACGACGTTTCGAACGTCATGGAGCATATGAGATGTTTCAGGAGTTGAAGTTAATATTTCAAGCAAAGGCCCGAATTGAGAGATATGAAATCTCCAACAAGTTCTATAGCTGCAAGATGGAGGAGAATAGTTCTGTCAGTGAACACATACTCAGAATGTCTGGGTACCACAACCACTTGACTCAACTGGGAGTTAATCTTCCTGATGATAGTGTCATTGACATAGTTCTTCAATCACTGCCACCAAGCTACAAAAGCTTCGTGATGAACTATAATATGCAAGGGATGGATAATACAATACCCGAGCTCTTCGCGATGCTAAAGGTTGCGGAGGTAGAAATCAAGAAGGAGCATCAAGTGTTGATGGTTAACAAGACCACTAGTTTCAAGAAAAAGGGCAAAGGGAAGAAGGGGAACTTCAAGAAGAACGGCAAGCAAGTTGCTGCTCAAGTGAAGAAGCCCAAGACTGGACCTAAGACTGAGACTGAGTGCTTCTACTGCAAAGGGACTGGTCACTGGAAGCACAACTGCCCCAAGTATTTGGCGGATAAGAAGGATGGCAAAGTGAAAGGTATATTTGATATACATGTTATTGATGTGTACCTTACTAATGCTCGTAGTAGCGCCTGGGTATTTGATACTGGTTTTGTTGCTCATATTTGCAACTCGAAACAGGGGCTACGGATTAAACGAAGATTGGCTAAGGACG
The DNA here is from genome assembly GCF_018294505.1 of Triticum aestivum. Lineage (NCBI taxonomy): Eukaryota > Viridiplantae > Streptophyta > Magnoliopsida > Poales > Poaceae > Triticum > Triticum aestivum. Next base: position 435,273,751 of record NC_057814.1, read on the forward strand.
AGGTGACGATGCACGTGGGAAATGGTTCCAAAGTCGATTTGATCGCCGTCGGCACGCTACCTCTACATCTACCTTTGGGATTAGTTTTAGAGCTGAATAATTGTTATTTGGTGCCAGCATTAAAGCATGAACATTATATCTGGATCTTGTTTGATGCGAGACGGTTATTCATTTAAATCAGAGAATAATTGTTGTTCTATTTATATGAGTGATATCTTTTATGGTCATGCACCCTTGATGAGTGGTCTATTTTTGTTGAATATCGATTGTAGTGATACACATATTCATAATATTGAAGCCAAAATATGCAAGGTTAATAATGATAGTGCAACTTATTTGTGGCACTGCCGTTTAGGTCATATTGGTGTAAAGCGCATGAAGAAACTCCATGCCGACGAACTTTTGGAATCACTTGATACTTGCGAACCATGCCTCATGGGCAAGATGACTAAAACTCCGTTCTCCGGAACAATGGAGCGAGCAACAAACTTGTTGGAAATAATACATACTGATGTATGCGGTCCAATGAGTGTTGAGGCTCGCGGCAGGTATCGTTATTTTCTGACCTTTACAGATGATTTGAGCAGATATGGGTATATCTACTTGATGAAACACAAGTCTGAAACATTTGAAAAGTTCAAAGAATTTCAGAGTGAAGTGGAAAATCATCATAACAAGAAAATAAATTTTCTATGATCTGATCGTGGAGGTGAATATTTTAGTTACGAGTTTGGTCTTCATTTGAAACAATGTGGAATAGTTTAGCAACTCACGCCACCTGGAACACCACAGCGTAATGGTGTGTCCGAACATTGTAACCGTACTTTATTAGATATGGTGCAATCTATGATGTCTCTTACCGATTTACCACTATTGTTTTGGGGTTATGCTTTAGAGACGGCTGCATTCACGTTAAATAGGGCACCATCTAAATCCGTTGAGACGACACCATATGAACTGTGGTTTGGTAAGAAACCTAAGCTGTCGTTTCTTAAAGTTTGGGGCTGCGATGCTTATGTGAAAAAGCTTCAACCTAATAAGCTCGAACCCAATCGGAGAAATGTGTCTTCATAAGATACCCAAAGGAGACTGTTGGGTACACCTTCTATCACAGATCCAAAGGCAAGATATTCGTTGCTAAGAATGGATCCTTTCTAGAGAAGGAGTTTCTCTCGAAAGAAGTGAGTGGGAGGAAAGTAGAACTTGATGAGGTAATCGTACCTTCTCCCGAATTGGAAAGTAGTTCATCACAGAAATCAGTTCCAGTGATTCCTACACTAATCAGTGAAGAAGCTAATGGTGATGATCATGAAACTTCAGATCAAGTTACTACCGAACCTCGTGGGTCAACCAGAGTAAGGTCCGCACCAGAGTGGTACGGTAATCCTGTTCTGGAAGTCATGTTACTTGACCATGACGAACCTACGAACTATGAGGAAGCGATGATGAGCCCAGATTCTGCAAAATGGCTTGAGGCCATGAAATCTGACATGGGATCCATGTATGAGAACAAAGTGTGGACTTTGGTTGACTTGCCTGATGATCAGCAAGCCATAGAGAATAAATGGATCTTTAAGAAGAAGACTGACGTTGACGGTAATGTTACTATCTACAAAGCTCGACTTGTTGCAAAAGGTTTTCGACAAGTTCAAGGAGTTGACTATGATGAGACCTTCTCACTCGTTGCGATGCTTAAGTCTGTCCGAATCATGTTAGCAATTGCCGCATTTTATGATTATGAAATTTGGCAAATGGATGTCAAAACTGCATTCCTTAATGGATATCTTAAAGAAGAGTTGTATATGATGCAACCAGAAGGTTTTGTCAATCCTAAAAGTGCTAACAAAGTGTGCAAGCTCCAGCAATCCATTTATGGACCGGTGCAAGCCTCTCGGAGTTGGAATATACGCTTTGATAATGTGATCAAAGCATATGGTTTTATACAGACTTTTGGAGAAGCATGTATTTACAAGAAAGTGAGTGGGAGCTCTGTAGCATTTTTGATATTATATGTGGATGACATATTGTTGATCAGAAATGATATAGAATTTCTGGATAGCATAAAAGGATACTTGAATAAGAATTTTCCAATGAAAGACCTCGGTGAAGTTGCTTATATATTGGGCATCAAGATCTATAGAGATAGATCAACACGCTTAATTGGACTTTCACAAAGCACGTACCTTGATAAAGTTTTGAAGAAAGTTCAAAATGGATCAGTCAAGAAAGGGTTCTTGCCTGTGTTACAAGGTGTGAAGTTGAGTCAGAACCAATGCCCGACCACTACAGAAGATAGAGAGAAAATGAAAGTCATTCCCTATGCCTCAGCCATAGGTTATATCATGTATGCAATGATGTGTACCAGACCTGATTTGTGCCTTGCTATTAGTTTAGCAGGGAGGAGGTACCAAAGTAATCCAGGAGTGGATCACTGGACAGCGGTCAAGAACATCCTGAAATACCTGAAAAGGACTAAGGATATGTTTCTCATTTATGGAGGTGACAAAGAGCTCGTCGTAAATGGTTACGTCGATGCAAGCTTTGACACTGATCCGGATGACTCTAAGTCACAAACTGGATACGTATTTATATTGAGTGGTGGAGCTATCAGTTGGTGCAGTTCTAAGCAGAGCGTCGTGGCGGGATCTACGTGTGAAGCGGAGTACATAGCTGCTCCGGAAACAGCAAATGAAGGAGTCTGGACGAAGGAGTTCATATCCGATCTAGGTGTAATACCTAGTGCATCGGGTCCAATGAAAATCTTTTGTGACAATACTGGAGCTATTGCCTAAGCGAAGGAATCCAGATTTCACAAGAGAACCAAGCACATCAAGAGACGCTTCAATTCCATCCGCGATCTAGTCAAGGAGGGAGACATAGAAATTTTCAAAATACACACGGATCTCAATGTTGCAGACCCGTTGACTAAGCCTCTTCCACAAGCAAAACATGATCAGCACCAAGACTCCATGGGTGTTAGAATCATTACTATATAATCTAGATTATTGACTCTAGTGCAAGTGGGAGACTGAAGGAAATATGCCCTAGAGGCAATAATAAAGTTGTTATTTATATGTCCTTATATCATGATTAATGTTTATTATTCATGCTAGAATTGTATTAACCGGAAACTTAGTACATGTGTGGATACATAGTCAAACAGAGTGTCCCTAGTATGCCTCTACTTGACTAGCTCGCTAATCAAAGATGGTTAAGTTTCCTGACCATGGACATGTGTTGTGATTTGATGAACGGGATCACATCATTAGAGAATGATGTGATGGACAAGACCCATCCGTTAGCTTAGCATAATGATCGTTAAGTTTTATTGCTATTGCTTTCTTCATGACTTATACATGTTCCTCTGACTATGAGATTATGCAACTCCCGAATATCGGAGGAACACCTTGTGTGCTATCAAACGTCACAACGTAACTGGGTGATTATAAAGGTGCTCTACAAGTGTCTCCGATGGTGTTTGTTGAGTTGGCATAGATCGAGATTAGGATTTGTCACTCCGAGTATCGGAGAGGTATCCCTGGGCCCTCTCGGTAATGCACATCACTATTAGCCTCGCAAGCAATGTGACTAATGAGTTAGTTGCAGGATGATGCATTAGGGAACGAGTAAAGAGACTTGCCGGTAACGAGATTGAACTAGGTATGAGGATATCGACGATTGAATCTCGGGAAAGTAACATACCGATGACAAAGGGAATGACGTATGTTGTTATGCGGTTTGGCCAACAAAGATCTTCGTAGAATATGTAGGAGCTAATATGAGCATCCCGGTTCCGCTGTTGGTTATTGACTGGAGATGTGTCTCGGTCATGTCTACATAGTTCTCGAACCCGTAGGGTCCGCACGCTTAACGTTCGATGACGATTTGTATTACGAGTTATGTGATTTGATGACCAAAGTTTGTTCGGAGTCCCGGATGAGATCACGGACATGACAAGGAGTCTTGAAATGGTCGAGAGGTAAAGATCGATATATTGGAAGGTTATATTCGGACACCGGAATAGTTCCGAAGTGATTCGGGTATTTTTCGAAGCACCGGGAGGTTACCGGAGCCCCCCGGGGAAGTATTGGGCCTTAATGGGCTTTAGTGGAAAGGAGAGAAGGGTCACAAGGGGTGGCCGCCCCCCCCCCCATGGCAAGTCCGAATTGGACTAGGGAGGGGGCGGCGCCCCCCTCTTTCCTTCTCCCTCTCTTCCTCTTTCCCTCTCACCCCCTCTTGGAAAAGGAAGGGGACTCCAACTAGGATTGGGAATCCTAGTTGGACTCCCCTATGGCGCGCGCCCCCCTTGGCCGGCCTCCTCCTCCTCCCTCCTTTATATACGGGGGCAGGGGGCACCCCAAAACACACCAAGTCTTCTCTTAGCCGTGTGCGGTGCCCCCTCCACAGTTTAACACCTCGATCATATCGTCGTAGTGCTTAGGCGAAGCCCTGCGCCGGTAACTTCATCATCACCGTCACCATGCCGTCGTGCTGAAGAAACTTTCCCTCGTCCTCAACTGGATCAAGAGCTCGAGGGACGTCATCGTGCTGAACGTGTGCTGAACACGGAGGTGTCGTACGTTCGGTACTTGGATCGGTTGGATCGCGAAGACGTTTGACTACATCAATCGCGTTACTAAACGCTTCCGCTTTCGGTCTACGAGGGTACGTGGACACACTCTCCCTGCTCGTTGCTATGCTTCTCCTAGATAGATCTTGCGTGATCGTAGGATTTTTTTTTGAAATACTACGTTCCCCAACAACCACGCCGTCGTGCTGCCGAAACTCATCCACTACTTCGTCGTCTTGCTGGATCAAGAAGGCGATGACGTCACCGGGCTGAACGTGTGCTGAACGCGGAGGTGTCGTACGTTCGGTACTCGATCGGTTGGATCGCGAAGAAGTTTGACTACATCAACCGCGTTACTGAACGCTTCCTCTTACGGTCTATGATGGTACGTGGACACACTCTCCCCTCTCGTTGCTATGCATCTCCATGGATAGATCTTGCGTGTGCGTAGAATTTTTTTTTCATGCAACATTTCCCAACAAAAGGCACATTATTCTTACTAAGAGCAGGCAATGGCGATGCTATAGTGCTAAAACCGATGATAAAATTCGGTAAAACCAAGAAAGCTACGCACTTGAGTTAAGTTGGTTGGTTGTGGCCCAATTTGAATAACATCAGTTTTATCTTCATGTGCTTCAATGTCACTTGTAGAAACCTCAAAACCTAAGAAAATGAGCTTAGTAGTCCAAAACATGCACTTTTCAAGATTAGCATACATTTTCTCACTTCTTAGCGCTTGTACATTTGGGTGACATGTTCTGGATGATCGTCAATGGACTTGCTATGGATGAAGATCTCATCGAAATACACACTAACATATTTACCAATGAGATGTCTAAGCACATGATTCATCAATATCATGAAAGTACTAGGTGCATTAGATAAAACAAACAAGATAATAAGCCACTCATATAAGCCAAACTTTGTTTAAAAAGTTGTTTTTCCGTTCATCCCCTACTTGCATACTGATTTGGTAGTAGCCACTTTTCAAGTCAATATTGGAAAATTAGTGGCACCAATAAGCTCATCTAACATATCATCTAGGCGAGGATGGGATGTCTATAGTAAACCTTGATGTTGTTAATGAGGCAACAATCACAACACATACGCCATGTGTCATCTTTCTTAGGAACAATTACAATGGGTACGACACAAGGGCTCAAGCTTTCGTGAACATACCCTTTGTCAAGTAGCTCTTGTCTTTGATGTTGGATCCCTTTGGTCTCTTCGGGGCTAACACAGTAAGGAGGAAGGTTTGGTGGAGGAGCATCGGGAATGAGGTAAATACTATGCTCGATGCCGCATAGTGGAGTGATGTCTACTACACAACTTCTATTCTTGTAGACTTTGTTGGGCCTTCGAGCGTAGAGTTTTCTAGAACAGCAACAAATTTTCCTCAAATGGATGAACTAAGGTTTATCAATCTGTTGAGGTGTAGGATGAAAGTGGGCTCTTTCAAACAACCCTGCAATCAAATACAAGTGTTCTCTTGTGTCCCAACACACCCAATACATATGTCAATTGTATAGGTGCACTAGTTCGACAAAGACATGATGATATATGTGTAGTATGTATGGTAGAAATAACTTTTTGTAATCTAAATAAATACGAACAACAAGGTAACAAGTAACAAAAGTAGATAATAATGGTGTTTCAATGCTTGAAAATAAGACCTAGGGTTCATACTTTCACTAGTGCGAACTCCCAACATCATTAACATAGTTGAACAACGTGACATACCCTCAAAAGCGGTAAAGAATCACTACAAAGGTTATATTTTTATCGGAGAAAACTGGATAAAATCACATAGGTGCGCTTAACAGCAAACCACCTTAAAGTTGGCTTTCTAAGCTTAATCTATTGAACTCCCCAATGTCTCACGGGTAGTGCCAGAAATTGTACTACGACAACACCATGGTAGCTACCGTTCTAACATGAATATGCATAGAGTACCTGAATGTCACCACAGGTATCCACAAGTTATACTAGACATGCTTCATGTAATCTCAAATTCAAAAGATCCAATCCAACATAAAGAAACTCGTAGAGGAGTAAGACTCAATTCACCACAAAAAGAATAGAGGGGAAAACATCTTATGATCCAACTTTATTGACATCTTATGACCTCGGTTAGGACATATTACGATCCAGATGAGCAATTGATAGAGGTGGCGAGTTTCAACTGAGAATCTTAACAGTATGTGCTAGATGTGGAAAGTATTGAACCATCGAAGTACAAACACCCCATTGCTCAAGTAGGAACTAAGTCATGTCGGTTTCAATGGCACGTGTGCGAGCTCTTGTCAAATGTCCACTTGGAGCTCGAGGGCTTGATGATGGGTTCATAGTGATGTACATGGAATGCTACACATCAACATGCATATACGAGGAATATTGAACTAAAATCATACATAAACAATGAGCAACTGCAAATACTTGTACACTTTAAACACACATAAATCACTAGAAACTAAAATAAGAAAAACAAATCACTAACAAGCATGTCTTGTCTCATAAGCCAGGATATCATTCACGTATTGCTAATTAATACTTAAAACTTCACCAATAAAATCAGGTATACATATTTCAAAAATTGGATTATCTTATTATTCTATACCATATCCTATCAAACGGACTCAGATACGGATATAATGTCAAAAGTATCTTACCATCCTGTAAAGCCGAATTCGGAAGCAATTTCAGTCAGAAATATGGTAAACACTTCAAATCATCTTGGAAACCGAATTCGGAAACGGTTTCAGTCAGAAACCATGCCAAATACTTCTAGCCTTATGTATCATGTTAATGCGACACCGAGACAACAAAAACGTCAATTATAAAAATGTAAACACACACACACACACACACACACACACACACACACACACACACGACACACAAACTACAGTTTGCAGTAACAGTAGACTGCACAGTAATCAGAGATTCTCCAAAAATATCATTTGCACTATAAAATTCCTGGAAGATTAACACAAAGATGGGGCGTTGACTGGGCCATGGAAGGGGCAAATTTACTAGCACAATTTCTCCCCACCAGTCCAAATAATTTTTTTTAGTTGAGTTCAAATCCATTCAGTCTAACTAACCTTACCCGGGCATCAATGCTGTCAAGCCAGTGTCAGTAATAATACTATAATCCACCAAAGAACAAAGTTTAAACCGAGAAGATAACCACCAGACTGAGCCGGCCGGTGCGGTGCGGTGATGCCCAGACCGGCCCGAGTGCCCCCAGACATACACTGCCGAATAAATCTGGGCGGGCGCGAGATCCCTTGCCTCCCTCGGACTCCACACCGCCCGCTCGCTGGCTCACCCACACGCATCACAGATCGGAGATCGCACGCACGCACGCACGCCCGCAGTTGGTGCGTCCTCCTCCTCGCACTCCCTCCCCTTCCCCTTCACTTCAAAGACACCGGCCACTCGGAGCGAACCCAGGCAGGAATCCGGAGAGGGAAGCAAGGTGGAGGGAGACTTGCGCCTCACAAAAGTGAGAGCGGCAGCGGGAGGTGGTGGTGGAGTAGAAGCAGGGACCATTAGATTCCTGATGCTGGGCTTGGAAGTTCCTGTGGCGTGATCATGCTTTCCCCGGAGAGCAAAGCCGTGTGGCCCTGACCGAGCCTTAGGTGAGACCCAGGCTTAGTGTTGCGGAGAGGGGAAGAGAGAGCCGAAGAGAGGGAGATGACGAGGGGGTTGGGAGCAGGGGACGAGCTGCTGTTCAGGGGCACCATCTCCCGGAAATGGACCTCTCTGCTCTGCCTCAGCAGCTTCTGCGTCGGCCTCATCTTCACCAACAGGTGCACGTCATGCTCCTTCTTCTTCCTCCTCCTCTTCTTCCTCTTTTTTTCTTCTTTGCCGCTCCTGATATCCTGTGAGTTCGCTTGGATGATTCATCAAGTTTCGATCGCTCTGACGTTTCTGCATGCAGGTTTTCTTGGGCCGCCCAGTTCTTCCTTTTTTGCATATTCATTCATGCCTGGCTCCTTGTTTTGCCTTGAGTTCTTGATGACCGAACAATGCCCGCGTACGTTTTGCCTGTTATATTAGGCTTCTTGCACACACAGAGAGAGAATAAATCTGCTTCTTCGGCTGCAGCAGCTAACTCCGATCATGTCCTAGTGAATGTCTCCGTCTCGAGCAGAGTCCTCTGCAGAATCACCGAATCCTATTGGCTTATTGACTTGCTGTGATCACTTCACCCCATTTTTTCCAAGGGCCAGGCGAGTACTACCCAGTACCCACCCACAAGGGGCCGACCACCAATACTATAGCTGCTGTACTCCTCTCTCTCTCTGCACGACTGTTGCTGTAGCGTACTATCACCGGAGTCGTGAACGTGGAATTCCGAGCGCCTGTACCCCGCCGTGTACTTCACTGGCGGATGAGATGCTTCTTTATGTCTGAAGATCTTGCATCGCAAGCAGGTCACAGGGCCATTAAACGCGAACTACCCGCCCAGCATCTGCTACCAGTCTACCTGTCGCCGACAACATAGTGGTTTGGTTTCTGTTGCCCCGGCCCCACCACCCAGATCACAAGTGTTTTGTCTAAGTAGTAAAAGTGGAATCACTTTCACCTTTTGGGGTACTTCATCCGATAAAAAATTCGACAGTAAAATCACCTCCAGTGTTTCGCAGTACTGCTTGGCCGATGATGAGCAGCTATACTTTTCTTGCATTTTTCTATCTAGTATTTATATTGTCTAGGCTGTTGCTATCGCAAATGACTCTGTTCGGCACTGTAAATTTAAATTTGTTGGCTGACGCAGGATGTGGACCGTCCCGGAATCCAAAGAGATCATCAGGAGGTCGGCCCTCGAATTGGACAGAATGAATCTCGTCTCTTCTAGTGATTGTGCGCTCAAAACTGTAAGCATATACCCTTCCACTTATTATAGTATCTGATTGCCGACTTCCGCTGAGCGATCTGATCTGATCGCTAATCCCTCCTTTCTTTTGAAAATACAATAGATTAATAACGAGCCAAAAGACGATTTTGGGCAGGTCCAAAGAACTGAAGATGCTATACAGTAAGTAGACCAAGTGTTGAATCAGTACAACGTTTTCATTCTACTTACTAACTCTGACGCCACACTGGAGTGTCGGGTGGGGACTTACAGCACCTCCTTCTGTGATCAGGACGCTGGACAAAACAATATCGAACCTAGAAATGGAGCTAGCCTCGGCCAAGGCGACGCAGGACTCTATCCTCAACGGCGGTGTACCGTCGTCGGAACCGACGGCGAAACGGAAGTACTTCATGGTCATCGGCATCAACACCGCGTTCAGCAGCCGGAAGCGGCGAGATTCAGTTCGTGCCACATGGATGCCTCAAGGTTTTGCAGTTCCTTGTTCCTACCTTAAGATACTTCCTCGTAACAAAAATTCCATTGCTTTTCCCTGCCTTAGCACCGACCTTGTGTGATGTGTCCCCTGACCGGCTTTGCTGGATTTACTGCAGGGGAGAAAAGAAGGAAGATGGAAGAGGAGAAGGGCATCATTGTCCGTTTCGTCATAGGTCACAGGTCAGTTCATCATGCATTGCCTTTATAAAAAAAAAAAGCAGTACACTTCGACATTTTGTATGGTTAATCTATGTTAATCCAACTGTAAATTCAGATTACTGACATCTGAAACTTGCCCTTTCCAGTGCAACATCTGGTGGGATACTGGATAGAGCAATTGACGCAGAAGACAGAGAGCATGGCGACTTCTTGAGGCTGGTAACTTGACTTCCTTTGGACGCAGAACATAGTACGTAGTATTGATGATTGCATCTAGCTGTACCAGTAGTATTAACAGTCACTCATACTGTCGTCCAGGACCACGTTGAAGGGTACCTGGAGCTGGCAGCAAAGACGAAATCCTACTTCGCCAAAGCCGTGTCCACGTGGGATGCAGAGTACTTCGTCAAGGTGGACGATGATGTGCATGTAAACATAGGTTTGTACTACACTTCACTTATAGTGCTATACTTATTGAAATGAAGTCTCACTAGTGTGTATTGACGAGATTCGACCATATAAATTGCAGCAACTCTTGGAGGCATATTGGCCAGACATCGTTCCAAGCCCCGAGCTTACATCGGCTGCATGAAATCAGGCCCGGTCCTCGCTCAGGAGTAAGCTCACTCGCCACTGCTACGACGCCTTTCTTGGTCCCATTGCAACAGCTGCTGAAACCAAGTTATTGGCCGTTTCAGGGGTGTCAAATACCATGAGCCCGAGTACTGGAAATTCGGCGAATGGGGAAACAAGTACTTCCGGCACGCGAGCGGTCAGCTGTACGCCATCTCCAAGGATCTGGCCTCCTACATATCAATCAACCAGTAAGCAAATGTTAAGAATGTTTTGTGTTCCCTTGTGCCGACTGACTGAATTTTCTACGCACAAGTCAACACCTGCCCATCGCATCGCTGACCATAACCTAACCCTGATGATTGGATGGCGACATTTCAGGCATGTTCTCCACAAATATGCCAACGAGGACGTGTCCATAGGGGCATGGTTCATCGGAGTAGACGCCGAGCACGTCGATGATCGCCGGCTCTGTTGCGGCACGCATCCAGGTAACCCCTGGGACTGAATTGCTTCCTCTTTGATGAAATTCGTCGGTGTTTAACATGCCAGTCAGCCACCACCTGTATGTAGCTGCTGATCAATATTTTAGCATTACAGCTTAGTCGACCTGTATGCAATCATTTCGCAAGGCAGCGTAAGTATTCTTTAATGTGTATGTAGTTTGGATCTGGAGCGGTTGCCAGTCAACTTCAGTAAGTAGGTGCGGTATCAGCTGTCATAAGCATGTGCTTCTCGACGTTTTTAAGAGTTCGTCATGTGCCATCAGTCTTTCGGGACATTAGACATCTCATCTTTCCTTCTCCATTTTTCTTTTAAAGAAGAAGGGCGCCTCTTCGTCTTAAAGTATCACCGTCCCTTCTGAATGACTGACAGTTCACATCTGTAAATCATTTTTTCACTGAGATTTTGGAATATATTTGAGCTGATCTTTCTTGTCACAATTGTGCAGAATGTGAGCGGAAGGCTCAGGCGGGAAACGTATGCGCCGCGTCGTTCGACTGGAGCTGCAGCGGCATCTGCAAGTCGGCGGATCGGATCAAGGAGGTCCATCGGCGCTGCGGCGAGAGTGCGAACGCCATCTGGAACGCAACCTTCTAAACTGAAGATTCTTCAGACTGCTGAAAGGAGAAAGGCACATGATATCCACATATACAATCCATGCTTTAACGGAGGGTGGCCGGATATCATAAGGATTAACCGGAATACGTCAAGATGGTGGATGAAAGAAAATTCGTTGGTGGTCCGTACCAAGAGCAGGAGATGGTTGTACACTCATGTACAAGCACGGCCGACAGCAGGAGTCTTGTTCCTCTTTTGTACGTTCATTGTTTTTTCATTTAATCTTTTAGTGGGTTGATTGACTAGGACTGTATCAGTGTACGTAGGGGAGCTTTTCTGTTTTAGTGCTTGAGAAGATCCCGGCAAAATTACTTATAAAATACGAGAAGATAGTGGAGAGGGTGATGTGACGATAAAAGAGTGGAAGGAGAGGGAGGTCGACGGGGTTCTCCCCCACCATTCTTGCCAGATGCTCATCGGTGATGTATGCTATCAAGTAATAACATAATAAAATGTTTTTTGGATTTCCAGGTGGATGTGTGCGCCAGCGTACCCGTGGGATGGTCTTGCTTTTTTCCTTTCAGAAAATATATGGAAACTCTAAATTATTTTGTTCTTGTATTGATCTGATCATTGTAAGATTTGTTGTGTTATCACTTCGGGGACATCCGATAAAATTGGAACGATACAGAGGTTTGTTGTATGGAGTTGTGGCGAGCCTACCCGTAGCCGTGGGATGATCTTCTTGCTTGTTTTCCTTTTGTAAAATACGGAAAGTCTAAATTTTGTTGTTGTTGTTGTTGTTGTTGTTTTTCTTTTTTGCAAGGGTAAATTTTGTTGTTGTTGTTGTTGTTGTTGTTGTTGTATTGATCCTTCTCCTTTCACTCGTCGCCCCTCCGAGTATCACGTCTCCAATCTCTCTCTCTCTCTCTCTCTCTCTCTCTCTCTCTCTCTCTCTCTGTCTGCGTGCGCGCGCATCCACAAGCGCACATTTTAGAGAAATGCTTCATCAAATATATTTTAAACCCCCCCCTCCCACCCCGCCTTCAAACAATTTTTTTAATGTAGTTAAGCGGTTCAAAAGCATGTGTTGCAAGAAATGAAAAATGTACATGTTCGCCAATATAATGTTTAATGTGTATTTAAAAAAATATCCATCATATTCCTAAAGTGTTCACCATGTATTTAAAGGAACGTTGTGTATTTAAAAAGATGTTATCACGTATTTGAAAAATGTTAATGACATATTTTCGAAATGACCACCACCTATTCTTTAAAGAAATCATCACATATTTCAAACCTGTTCACCACATATTTTAAAAAGATTCTTTATATTTTTAAGATGTTTATTGCGTATTTAAAAATGGTCACCACGTAGTTGAAAAAATGTCCATGTTCTATTTGAAGAAAAAGATCCCCTTTTACAATATTAGAAAATCAATATCACATAATTTTAAAATTCTACATGTATTTAGTAAATGTTCACCCCATTTTTTAAAATTCATTATATTTTTCAAATGTTCACCATGTATTTTACAAGTTTATCGTGTATTACAAAAAATTCACCAAGTATTTAAGAAATAGATCATTGTGTATATAAAAAAAAGTTCATATCATCTATCAAAACAATTCATCGAGTATTCTTAAAATATTCATCATAATATTAAATTTTTAATAGCATATTAAAAATGTTCAGTGAATATGTATCTTCATTGATTATTTGAAAACAATATTCACCAAGTATTACTAAATTGTTCACTGCATAATGCAAAAATGGTCACATCGGATTTAAAAAGGCACATATTTTATTTGAAAAATGATCACAACATATTTGAAAAATCATGTATTTAGGAAATTTGCATAGTGTATCTGTTCATGTAGAAGAATCATGTAATAAAAAATTCATCACAATACATAAAATTGAGTACACGTGTGAATATATATGCATACAGGATGGGGAAAATGTCTGAATTGTAAAAAGAAAAAATACAAGCATATATCAAGATGAGAGTGAAAACAAAGGGAGAAGGTTCTTAAAAAGTAAAAGGAAAATGACCATAAAACTCAAAAGAAATATGGGAACAAAAAGGAAAAACAAGGAAGAAAAAAGGGCAAACATGATGAAAACAAAAATAACGTAAGAAAAAGTAAAAAATGCCTACGAAAATACTAAGAAACCCGCCTAAACACCGTGCATGAAATAGAGTTCGGCTCCGAGAGCTCCTTTTTTTTGGGGGGGGGGGGGGGGTATATATATTATGTGTTGCTTATTGCGACTCGATCGCAGGCAAATGCACAGGCGCCATGGCTGGGCCAACCAGTTTGGCGCGTAGGAGTTGCAGCTGACTATAGTAGAAACCGATCCTCTATTTTCTTTTCTTATTTCCGTTTATATTTTATTATTATTATTATTATGTATTTTCCACAAAACTTGAATATTTATTATTTTTAAAAAAAGAACATGTTTAAACATTTTTTAACCATTTGCGAACATTCTAGGAAAGAATGTGCTACTCTTTACAATAAATTGTGAACATTTTTAAGAACTTTTTATTAGTTTTGAAATTTTGGAAACATTTTTGGAAAGAAAACGAAAAGAAAAAATTGGTACAAACCGATAGAGAATATAGTAAGAAGGAAAAATGAGAATAGAACCTTCATAAAACCAAAACCAATCTCAAAAAGTGTCTAGTAGGTTGTAGCTAATTAGACTTGAACATATTATATCCAGGTAGGTGTGTGTGTTTTCTTGACGTATGTTGCAAAGAGCGACAAATAGGAAGTACCTTAGCCCCCCACCTAGAGACGGATTCACTTACAACTCAAGCAACTTTTTGGGTCACTTATACTTGGCCCAAATCCCAAGCTATTTGCCCCCACTAATAAATGTTTTAAGTTATATTTACAAGCCCATGTACAGAAAATTAAATCAAGACCATCGACCCACCTAGGCATCAAACTAGCATGCCTTTTAGGCCCTGTACAATGCAAGGTGCTTAGAAGAGGTGCTTGGAGAAATAAACCAGGCTTTTCTTAAGCATCGGTGTTTATTTGTACAGGGTAGACGCTTAATTAAGCGTTTCTTCTGTAGAAATAGGCACTAGTGCTTCAAAAGAACCCGCATAAGGCGATGGAAGGCGACCAAGCGCACACTTGTTTCAGCAGGCCCATCTATTACTCGCTTTTGTCAGAAGTACTGTTGCATCGCCTCACACGCCCCTACCGGGCTGTCCCAGCAGCAAGATTGTTCGTTTCTTACCTCTGTTCATTTATCTCTCTCTTTTTTTACATTATTCATATTTTCAAAATATTATAAATACAAGTATTCCAAATATTTTTGTAAAGCGTCCATTGTACATTTAAAAAATGCTCATGCAGTATAAAAAATGTTAATGCAACTTTCAGAAAATGTTCGTACAATTAAAAAAAGTTTGTGACGTTAAAAATGAGCATGCATGTCAAAAATATGTATGTAACATTTTGAAATGTACTTATACAATGTATAATTTTATTTATATAATTTAAGTAAAAGTTTTGTACTACTAAAAAAAATGCTTGTGACATCATTTTGAAATGTTCACATGTTTCCAAAAAATGTTTGTGGCATTTAAAGAAAATATTTATACAATGTATTCCTGTGAAAATATCCAGATTAACATGTGTCTAGTCGCACCTTATTTTGATTTATTTTAAAAAATATATAAATATCATAATATTTTAAAACTTATTTGTGGCAAACAAGGTCGATTATTCTACTCAAGTATGACTTTTGTGCTTTTGGACGCGGATAATCACAAAATTGGATCTATACAGAAGTTACTATTCATGGTTTTTGAAGTTGCAAATTTGTTCTTTTTGCTGAAAAGAACACCAAAGCCATTTTCTTCCTGAAACTTCATATGTGAGTAGAATACTTGGCCATGTTTGCCACAAAATCTTCATAATTATTTCAAAAAAATTGAAAATTTTATAAACTAGAAGTCTATAAAGGGTGCTCATAGATCGAGGAACCAATGATCCAAGTCTGTATTCATGTATTTTATTTGGAAAATATTTAACATGCATTCCAAAGAATATTCAAAACATGCACACATGAACTTAAAGAGTGTTCGGCATGTATAAAAAAATCATGTGTACACGGAAAATTTACAATGTCCACTGCAAAAAGAGAAACAAGAAACAAAAAAGTAAAGCAACCCGAAAAAATGAATAGGAAAACTAAAGAAACAAACAGATTACCAGAGATCTAACTTCTATTACAGGGTCGGCCCATTTACTGAGCTAGTGCTACATCTCGCGCTAGGTAAGATATGGGAGCTCCTATAGGGCGCCTTATGCGCCGGTTGACTGGCGCCAAGTGCACCATGCTACTGGGCTAGCCTATGAACCCGCAGGGGCAGTGCAAAAAATATATTTATGTCACGAAAAACCACCACAGAATGTCGCTCTTGTGAGAATTCGAATCTGCGACAGTTAGCTCCAGTGAATGGTTGGCTAAACACTAGGGGCGCATTTGGTTGCTCGTATATGGGCCAACCAGACCCGCGCGGGACGAAAACCAGCTCTTTGGCTGCCTGGGCTGCACACACGTCCCAACCCGCACGGAACTTAAAGCAGTTCTGGGCCAGGACCGCGAACTACTACCAAATCGGCAGTTTCTCCACAGGCCAGGCTGAGCGCGGCCATGCGTGGCTCCTCGCTGCATGCCTCAAGAAGCGTGAGAGACGGGACGAAACGTCTCATAACTCCCCCTCCCTCTCCTGTCACCACCCATTCCCTTTCACACCACTCCCCCTCCCTCTCCTGTCACCACCCATTCCCTTTCACACCACTCGCCCTCCCTCTCCTGTCACCACCCATTCCCTTTCACACCACTCCCCCTCACTCTCCTCTCACTGTCGGCCCCTTCCTCTTCTCTCCTCTCCTTCGATGAGTCAACCTCCGTCGTGCCGTTCGCTGACCCCCATCAGCACCGGCAACAACCGCATCCACGAGCGGTGGGTTGCGGCTTGGAGAACTCCGGGGTTGATCTGATGCGACTCTGCACACGCCCTCCACTATCTGTACCAGGTCGCCTCGTCTGGTCAATCCGGTGTCGGCGGCTCCGCCTCTGCCGCCGTTACTAGACCTCGAGGTCCTGGGTTCGGTGGTGCTGCCTGTGGGGTCGGCAACCCGACGCTGCATGGAACCCCTGTACTTGGGGGGGGGGGGTTACCCCCATCCAAGGGTTTTCTCCGGGCATCACCGCAGGCCCATGGACGACGGTGACCTCCTCCTCCTCGACCGCGTGCATGGGCAGGAGCACCGGGTCAATGTTGACGGTCGTCGGCGTTGGTGGCTCCTCCTCCTCCTCGCCCGCCATCTCCTCCCCGCTCGGGTTTCCTCCCCGGCCTGCGTACGCTCCAACTCCACCCGCTCCGGTAAGAACAATCCCTCTGCTCGTAGATTTGTAGGTTAGGGTTTTTGCTCCGATGAGATATGAATCGATTTGATACGATTTGATTCGATTGGAATCGAATCAGTTCCTTCTTGTGCGGTACTGCTCATAGGCAGGTAGTGTTCTTGCTTGTTTTGTGTTTCATGTGCATGCCTAGTATAGTGTTCATAGGCATGCAAGATTGGATTGTGCTTAGTGCTGATGATGTAGAATGTGTTCTTGGGCATGGTAGATAGGTTTTTTGATTGATGTTCATGCCTACTAGTGTTATTGACGTACAATTTGTTCATGGCCATGGTAGATTGTGTTTGATGTTCACCATTAGTGCTCATGTGCAATAATTTGTTCATGATGCTAGCCATATTGTTGTTGTCATTGAAGTTCCTCCTACTTGTTCATGTGCATGTTATGTAGATTGGTGTGCTATTCATGTTCATGCTTAGGGTTCATGGGCATGCTATCTATAGTGCTGTTGTGTTGTCTTTGATGTTCCTGCTTACGGTTCTAGTACAAATTTGCATGCTAGGTTTACGTGCATGATTCTCATAGTAGGTAGGACCAATGTGTTTGCTACTTTAGGCCCTAGTACAAATGTAGCATGCTACCAATGCCCTGTTACTAATCCATGCCATCTTACCTGACAAGGTGATGAAGACGGACTGGGACAGGGCCGGTGGAGAAGCCCATGTCATCGTCGGCGCCGAGGCCGCCATGGACTTCATCCCCACAAATCGCTGGCTTAAGAGGGTGTACCTTCCTGGCAGGGTCGCCTTCATGAGCCAGCCACGTTCAAGGGGACGAGCTCCTAGGACCGGCCATGAGGAGGGGTCCCGAGAGCCGCTTCGCTTCTACGTGCAAATCATGAACGAGGAGGATCTGGCCATGCTCATCATCCCTCTCAAGTTCCAGGAGGTGATGAGGCAGTGGCTCGTGGTGAAGACCAAGCGCGTCGTCAGGCTGTCTACAAGCAAGTGGTGCGAATTCTGGGTGCAGGTTTAGACCTTTGAGGGGCAGATGGTGCTTGGCCGGGGCTGGCACTACTTCTGCCGTCGCCACATGATTGTCCCCGGCGACCTCGTCGTGCTGCGCATCTCCGACCTAGGCCTCAAGGTCCAAATCTACAACCACGACAACTCCATCGGGTGCAGGGTTCGCTGCAACACGCACAACTGCATCGGTGACCATGAAGTCGCCTTCTGAAGTAGTTACCATGAACTCATAGTTAGTTTCTTGCATCGGTGATCGAAGAACTTGGCGTGAACTGTTAAATTTTGTCCAGGTTTAAGCACCCTGCAGTGAAGCAGGGGGCATGTGATGCCCCTGCTGTTGTTAAACTTAAGTATGTTTGGCAGTTGTTCTGTTTAGTTGTTGTTTATCTACTCTTATCTGTTGTTTAGTTGCTTCTTTATCTACTGTTAGCTTGTTTAGCATCTAGTTTCTGTGTTGTTTGTAGTGATCTACCTGCTGTTGTGTGTAATGTGGTGGTAAGGCCACCATATTTGAATGGGGTGAGGAGAACACAAACATGTATGCAGCCAAACAACTGTGGTTTGCATCTGCTCGCCCTTAAGCACAAATGGGGGCAACCAAACAGCCGGTCCTAAAGTGGCCATTGATGCAATGCAGGCAACCAAACAACATGCAGATGTTGGTTTGTTGCCTGTTTTTGCTAAATCAGGCTAGGTTGAGATGTGGCTGAAATGCAGGCACTATTCATCCCAGGCAACCAACATCGCCCCAGACCTACTAAGCCCTTGCGCGTAGATTGCAACGCGAAATGTCTAAAAAGTACATGTTAGCCACACTATTTGGAAAAACAGGATTTCTTTTGAAAAGAAATGTGAACAAAATTTGAATGTTCACAGATTTAAAAAAACATCACGAATTAGACAAAAGGTATTTAAAAAAATCACAAATTCAAAGATTAAAAAAATAAAAAAATTCATCAATTTTCAAAAAAGTTCACAAATCTGAAAAAGTTGAATGATTTTCAGAAAAATCATCCACTTTGAAAAGAAAGTTAATTAATTTTGAAAAAAAGTTCATCGATTTTAAAAAAGTTCGTCGATTTGAAAAAAAATCATCAAATTTGAAAAATAATTAATCTAATTTGAAAAAATCATCGATTTTTCTAAAAAATCATCGTATTTGAAAAAAATCATCAAAAATTACGAAAAGGTTCTTTGAATTTTAAGAAAGTTCATCAAATTTTAAGGAATAGTTCATTGATTTTGCAGAAATAGTTCACGAAAAAATAATCGTTAACTAAACCAGGAAGAAGAAAAAAGGAAATTAGATGAACAAAAGGGTAAGAAATATGTACGTAGTCACACGATGTTCCTTGGCGGGGTGGACTAGCGAACCTCGAGGGGGAGGTTGCAAGTTTGATTAATGCTTCTCCCTTATTTATTTTTCCCTTTTAAATACAGAAAAAACATAGATCGGCCCGCCCATTCAGATAGACAGGAAGCAAGAAGGGTGTGTGTTGTTTGGGAATAACCCATTAAGGGGCACTTAAGGCGTCGTTTAGGGTTTGCCATGAGATGTAGCCCTGGTTGTTGCTGCTGCCCCCCTCTGACACGGCTTTGGATCATCGTGCGACGCACCTTTTCCTTTGTCTTTCATTTCCTTACCATTTTTGTGGTTTTAGTTTTTAAGCGAAAACAATATATTTAAGAAGACTAGTAAAATGTTTAGGAATTTAAAAAATGTCTACAAATTGTAAAAAAAATCGTGAAATCTCCAAAAAATAACAGTTCACGATTATGAAAAATGTTCTTGAATGTTCAAGAATTCAAAAATCTCCAAAAAATCTCCAAAAAATCTCATGAATTAAAATGTTCTTGAATTCAAATAAATGTTTAAGAATTCAAAAAATGGTCATTAACATGAAAATACACAAATTTGAAACATAATTGTGAATTTGAAAAATATCCATGAATTCAAAAAATATTTATGAGTTTTAGAAATTTTAGAAATTATCTTAAATGTTTGCATATTTATAAAAGGTTTACAAAGTCAATAACATTTATTGAATTAAAAATTGACCCGTGAAGTTCTAAAAAATTGCGAGTTCGGAAATTTCTTCCTGATTGAAAAATAAACAAAAAATTAAACATGCTCGTGAATTTGGAAAAACGTTTAAGAATTAATATATTTTTTCGCGAATACGCTTGAGAGCGTATCTTTTCATTGATAGGTAGAAAGAGTGAGTACAAGGGGAGGGGGGGTCGGTGTCTAGCACACAGGCAAGACAAGGAGCAGGGAGCAGAGATGACGGGCTGCTCAGTCCGGATACATGGCTAAGCACCTCTGCCAGCAATGCATTTAGACCGTGAGCTCCATCCCTAGCACAAGAGCGTGCGTCGCTCTGGATAAGCTCGAGGAGCCGGGAGGCGGAGGGGGACTCGCCGTCGAAAACGCAGCGGTTTTGCTGCTTCCAAATGGACCAGGCCGTCAGTGTTGCAAGGGTGGCCAACCCCTCGCGGTGTCCTGTGGGGGGAGCTCGTGATCATCGAGGAGCACCACTGGAGGAATTCTTCGGAACCAGACGGAGGGGGGACGGTGGCGCGCACCCAAGACAGGACATCATGCCAAATCTGCCTGGAGAAGGGACAGGCGACGATTATATGCTGCATGGTCTCGGCGTCCTGGTCGCATAGAACGCATCTATCGTTGTGAGGGAGACCGTGGCGAGCTAGCCTTGCGGCAGTACAGCAGCGATCGAGGTCGGCCAGCCAGGTGAACATCTTGACGCGCAGGGGGGCCCAGCACTTCCAGGTGAGGCGCCAGAATGGAGCGGACGTGGACCCATGTGACGCCCCCGATTTGACCGTACACTAATCATACACGCAAACGTGTACGATCAAGATCAGGGACTCACGGGAAGATATCACAACACAACTCTAAAAATAAAATAAGTCATACAAGCATCATAATACAAGCCAGGGGCCTCGAGGGCTCGAATACAAGTGCTCGATCATAGACGAGTCAGCGGAAGCAACAATATCTGAGTACAGACATAAGTTAAACAAGATTGCCTTAAGAAGGCTAGCACAAACTGGGATACAGATCAAACGAGGCGCATGCCTCCTGCCTGGGATCCTCCTAACTAACTCCTGGTCGTCGTCAGCGGGCTGCACGTAGTAGCAGGCACCTCCAGTGTAGTAGGAGTCGTCGTCGACGGTGGCGTCTGGCTCCTGGGCTCCAGCATCTGGTTGCGACAACCAGGTAGAAAGGAAAGGGGGAAAAGAGGAAGGAAAGCAACCGTGAGTACTCATCCAAAGTACTCGCAAGCAAGGAGCTACACTACATATTTATGGGTATATGTCTAAAGGGGCATATTAGTGGACTGAACTGCAGAATGCCAGAATAAGAGGGAGATAGCTATTCCTGTCGAAGACTACGCTTCTGGCCATCCCCATCTTGCAGCATGTAGAAGAGAGTAGATTGAAGTCCTCCAAGTAGCATCGCATAGCATATTCCTACCCGGCGATCCCCTCCTCGCCGCCCTGTTAGAGAGCGATCACCGGGTTGTATCTGGCACTTGGAAGGGTGTATTTTATTAAGTATCCGGTTCTAGTTGTCATAAGGTCAAGGTACAACTCCGGGTCGTCCTTTTACCGAGGGACACGGCTATTCGAATAGATAAAATTCCCTGCAGGGGTGCACCACATAACCCAACACGCTCGATCCCATTTGGCCGGACACACTTTTCTGGGTCATGCCCGGCCGCGGAAGATCAACACGTCGCAGCCCCACCTAGGCTCAACAGAGAGGTCAGCACGCCGGTCTAAACCCTATGCGCGCAGGGGTCTGGGCCCATCGCCCATTGCACACCTGCACGTTGCGTACGCGGCTGGAAGCAGACCTAGCCCCCTTAATACAAACGCGAGCTTACGGTCCAATGCGGCGCGCGCCACTCAGTCGCTGACGTCAAAAAGAGCTTCGGCTGATACCACGACGTCGAGTGCCCATAACTGTTCCCGCGTAGTTGGTTAGTGCGTATAGACCAAATGGCCAGACTCAGATCAAATACCAAGATCTCGTTAAGCGTGTTAAGTATCCGTGAACGCCGACCAGGGCCAGGCCCACCTCTCTCCTAGGTGGTCTCAACCTGCCCTGTCGCTCCGCCATAAAGTAACAGTCGGGGGCCGTCAGGAACCCAGGCCCACCTCTACCGGGATGGAGCCACCTGTCCTTTCAGCCCCCTCATCAGAATCACTTGCGGGTACTCAACGAGCCAACCCGACTTTAGTCACCACATGTGTCATGTATATAAAGTATATAGTATATACCCGCGATCACCTCCCTAGTGATCACGGCCCGATAGTATAGCATGGCAGACGGACAAGAGTGTAGGGCCACTGATGGAACACTAGCATCCTATACTAAGCAGTAGGGTAGCAGGTAAGGGTAACAACTGTAGCAACAATGACAGGCTATGCAGCAGAATAGGATTAACCGAAAGCAGTAACATGCTACACTACTCTAATGCAAGCTGTATAGAGAAGAATAGGCGATATCTGGTGATCAAGGGGGGGCTTGCCTGGTTGCTCTGGCAAGTAGGAGGGGTCGTCAACAGCGTAGTCGGTCGGGGCACCAGCAGCGGCGTCGGTCTCGTAGTCTATCGGAGAAGAGGGGGAAGAAACAATAAATATAATGCAAACATAAGCATGACCATGGAAGACATGTCAAAGCGCGGTGCTAGGTGTGCCCTAACACTATAGGAGGTGGTACTGGGAAAGGGGGGAAACATCCGGGAAAGTATTCTCGGTGTTTCGCGTTTTCGGACAGATGAAACGGAGGAGGAAATTTGCGAGTTCGATAGGTTAGGGATGTGTGGCGGACGAACGGGCTGCATATCCGGATTCGTCTCGTCGTTCTGAGCAACTTTCATGTAGAAAGTATTTTCATCGGAGATACGGATTATTTTATATGATTTTCTAAAGATTTAATCATTTTAGGATTTATTTAATCATTTTAAGTCAACATTATCCAGAATAGTAAAAGATGATGTCAGCATGACATCATGCTGACGTCAGCAGTCAACTGTGCAGTTGACTGGGTCAACTACGTGTGGGTCCCGCATGTCATACACTACTTAGTTTAATTAGGGTTTAGCTAATTAATTACTGTTTAATTAAATTAACTAATTAATTAGATTAATTTAAACATGATTAATTAACTTAATTAATTAATTAATTAATTAAATTTATTTTTATTATTTTATTTTTTAATTCCTTTTTTTATATACGTTCTGAGGGGGTGGGGCCCTCCTGCCATAGGCCAAGGCCCTTAGCGGGCGTGCGGGCGTTAGCGGGCATCGGCGCCTGGAGCGAACCCGAGCGGGTGCTGGGCAACGGGTACACAGCGGGGCGAGGCCATGGCCGGCGGCGGAGGTGGCTGCGGCAGAGCTGCTGCGCGACTGCGGGCGCGGGAGCGGCGCACGGGGAGGGGGCTGCGGGCGAGGCCAGGGGCCGAGCGGGAGCGCGGTCGGAGCCGAGGCGAGCTCAGCGTCGGGTGAGCGGGGCAGTGCGGTGTGGTGGCGATGCGGGTGTAGGGGCGCGATGAGCCGGACGGGGGCGAGCGGGCGCTGACTAGGAGGGCTAGTGGCGGCGCAGCAGAGGAAGCAAGGCGGTGCGGTGGTCGGCGGGGTATGCAGGAGGGTAGGCGCGCGACGCGAGCGGGAGGGACCGCGGTGGCGCTGGCGGAGCAGAACGGCCGTGGGCGAGATGCAGGCGATGCAGAGGCGGGGCGCGCGGTTGCGGTGAGCGTGCGCGGGCGCGGTGGCTGCGCACGGCGGGCGCATGCGGTGGGTGGTGCGGCGTGGTGAGCGGGAGAGACGGGGAGCGGCAGACGACGTGGTCGGCGCGCGGCGACAGGCGGCGCGAGCGCGCAAGCGAGAGAGAGAGGGGTCGCGGGCTCACGGTGATTCGTAGGGCAACGGCAGTGGGGCGCGAGGTGGAGAAGGAGACGACCGGCGACGGAGGAGGCAGGCCGGCGAGGGCGAGGCGGCGTCGGGCGGCGTCGGTGGCCTCCTCCTCTCGATCCCGATCCAATCGGGGGAGGGGGGAGATATTTTCGAGGGGGGGAGTGGGGTGTCGGTGGGGGGGTTCGGGGTCTCACTGGGTGGGGATAAGGGAATTGGGGGGGGTGGCCGGCTGGGCCTGGTGGGTTGGCCCAGTTGGGCCACGGTCCAGGGGGTTTTCTTCTTTTTTTGTTTTCTCTTCTGTATTTTCTTTCTTTTTATTTATTTTCTTTTCTATTTTAAATCATTTTAAATTATCTAGGCATTTTATAAATATGTGCTTATTACACCATATTTACACCTGCAATATTTAGTACAAACCGAACATTTTTATTTTACTGTTTGAAAACTTTTATTATTTACCAAATTTTGAATTTGAATTTTGGACCGGTTTTCATCTAACGATAGATTAGCAACAGTAACGGAGGTAACGTGGCACCATTAGTGTGGGATTACTGTAGCTTAGTTACCCGGGCATTACAAAACTCCTCCACTACAAGAAATCTCGTCCCGAGATTTAAGAGGGGTGTAAGGGGGAAAGTTCTGGTTACGAAATTCTAACGATTCTTCTCGGTCTTGGTTGCTCTTCTCGAAGAGGTCGATCCATTACGTTGATGTCTTCATTTCTCTACTTCAGGTCATCATGATGAAGTCGGTGTCCTTTCTTCGGGAACTCTATCGTGCTTACGAAAGAATAAAGGGGTATTCCGGGAGAACGGACCTCTGCAAGGTCGACTATCTGGTCGATAACATCGAGGTAGGTGGCGAAAAGTAACTCTCGAATTGAAACTTAAGAAATTATCGAGAGCAAAGTAAGAGGTGCAAAATAGAAGTTTCAAGCGCATAGGTAATCGTTCGTTGCCTGAAACGAAGTGTTGAAGGGGTTCTGAGCAACGAGAATAAGTATTGTGTCTGATACCAGAATAGATCACTAGGAAGGTGGCTCGCGAATTACCTGCGAAACCAAGAGCAAGGGATAACTTTGTCATCAAGGTGTACAGGAGAGTCAGGTTTTGATCCTGTGGAACTGTGGGTCATGGGCCCACCATGTGGTTAAAGTAGGAAGGGCGGTGACATCTTGCATGATCATGATAGCAAGGCATGTCAGAGGATAGCCTGTCAGTTATCTGTCAGCAACATCGTCGGTACCAAGGGCGAGGGACGAAGAGAACCATTTTCCTGCTCGTTGAAACGAGGCGGACCAATAGGCAAGTTCTCGTCCATCGGTGGCTACCGGAATGTCATCAACAATAGTAACAGGGTCTACTGAGAGAGTAGTACAACGAGGTGCTCAACTAAGCAGGGATTTATCTCTGCTCAGCTAAGTCAGATTACAAGAAAGGTTAAAGAAAACAATGGAAAGGAAAATATGATTATCAGAGTAAACAGAACAATGGAAAGGAAAATGTGTTTAAACACATATTTCAAGGGTATATCCTTCCCAAGGACAAGCGGGGCATGATATCCGTGACAGGTTATAATGTAGAAAACCCTCTAGGTAGGGGGAGAAAAAATTTCATGACATTACCCATACAACGGTGTTTGGATAATTGAGCAAGAAACAATTAGCATTGGGTTAAGTGTTCTTGTTGAAAATCGGAGTACCACAAACATGCTTCGAGATAGCATTGACATGGTCTTCAAGCAAAGGTCGGACTTGGATACAAAAAGGATTCATCAGGAACAACATATAGAATAAGTCTTTCAATTTCCTCATGGAAGAGTGGTTAACCTTGCTAAAAAGGAAATTATAACAAAAGGTCCTCTGGCTAGGGGTGCTAAGCAAAGACACCACCTTACCGGGTTGTATAAAGACCAGCATTATAACTCTTGGAAATATGTTCCAACCATCATATCTGACCGAGATTTAGATCTGATCGGTGTTAGGATAACTCAGATTCAGGATGCCTGAGAAGAAAGGTGCAACACAAATTGTCGAAACGACATCGAAGATTCTCGGGAGATGAACTATGGAAGCGAGTTCCGAACAAGGGTTCATCATTAAGTCAAGGAGAGGTGAGGAGGTGACTGATTGACTCAGCGACAATCCATTGAGATTTCCAAAAGATGGATTTCCACAACTATGTGAACAAGGAGATAACATTAGCTAGATCGAATGACTTAATGATGTATGCTCGAGGAAAACATACACAATTAAACATTAGTTGAAAGGTGCACCCGAATATGGGCTTAGGTAGCATGATCAATGTTAGAATGGTGATTCGATAACCAATACACAAGGAATGAAACTATCGTTCATTAACTTACAAGCAATAGGGTTGCTGGAAGTTTTTGAATTTTACACATCCCAGTTCCTTTGTGGGTACTTCGGTTAAAATCAACATGGGGACCAAGAACTGAATGTAGACAGCAAGATGTATTACTATATCAAGAATTCTTAAGAGGTGGTGAAATTCTCACGACATTCTTGATATAAAAGATGGTAATACTCCAAAGTAAAGAAGAACAAATGCTGGATAGCAAGGATCTCAAGGTATAACACAAAACATGAACAAGTTTGTGTTGGGGGAAGGCAAGAATGTTGTCGATGATAACACAATTCATCGAGGGGCAAGGATGGTATTTCTCATCCTGAATTTCGACACACAACTTGGAAGAAGTCAAATTGTTGACAATGATCTCGACAAATTTGTCGAGAGGTTTTCAAGATGTAATTGATCGACGATGACATCAAGTCAAAGGAATGATGAAAGCGAAAGGTTATTGGAACCACGGTTAGGACACAAACTCGAAATCAAGTTTGCTGTTCAAGGAGAAGTGATATGACGAGGAAGATCGATTGTAAGATTAGCTCACCGTCGCAATTTGTGCTCCGGGAAGAAGGACCCGGTAGCACAGTTAAAATTTAGCACGATAATGATATAGCCAATCAGGCTAGGAATGACGTGATCGAGTACAAACTCGCAAGTAAAGAAGATTGCTAAGAGTTGTTTAATCGCGACGCGGACTCGATTCAGTTATCGATGTCCTTGAGTGTTTAATAACTCGAAGCCCGTGAAAAACTGTAATCAGTGAGAATGTAGCACTTGATGAAGAATTCATAAGATGTTATGCAGTTCCATGATAATCTCGAGATACCAGGGGGTAATACTCGACGACAGATCAAGGTGGAGGTTGGACTAGGGTATTGCTCTGCAGAAGACAAGTGCTCAAACTTGCACGAGAAACGGAATCAAGGAGAAACATGGTCGGAACCACGTCCACGGATACCAGATGAACTTATAACAAGGGGATAATTATTTTAAGAGAAGCTTCCATGATAAGGTATACATCGTGTCCATGGGCATGAACACAGGGTTCAAGGTCGACTCCCACTTGTTCAACGCATAACCTTTCATTCACCTCTCGTATTTCGAAAATGACATTAGTTGTTCAAAGTTTTTACCTGGTGCAATACCAGATAAGTATGACCCGTGTAATCTTTCGGGTTCACACGGATTAGGGAAGGCGTAGGTTCAACCCATCAGGGCATCTTAGGAACATATACCACAAACTTCGGAGTAAATATTACAAGCTCGAAAGTAGAGCATTGTTCAAAAGCAGATGATACAATTTACCAAAGGCATTATATACCCATGGAAAGGCTCACAAGGTTATTCAATATGAAGGACACCGTCGGATAAAATCCAACAAAGGAACCGATGGTCCACAGGGGATCTGATGTGAGCATCGGTACTCAACCAGAGGAAGAAGAATGCAAGGAGATCTGATTATAGAAACAACTGTCTAATTCAAAGTTCAAATGCAAAAGAATCATGATTTCTAAATCAGGGGATCAGGAGCAACGCTCTGATCAAGGATGGATAAGTTAAGTAGGCTTAGGGGTACAATCGATGGCAAATTGATTGGCCGAGATCCAGCTCACGTTCAAAATGACGTCTGAGCCGGAAGGATGAATTCTAGGATCTGATTGAGGATTGCAGCATTCGCAACAAATTGAATCAACGGACTCAAAATGATAATGACAAGAGATGCCAATAAGATTATAGACTTATGGGATTAACCATAATGCAAGCAAGTAAGAATTTCAAGAGCAATAGGCTACTCAGGATTTCGGAAGTCCAAATAGTATTTTGAAGACATTTGTGAAATACATGAATCAAATGGGGATGAGCAAATATACGGTGAGTACTAGAAATTATCCATAGTGGTATTCATGTGGCAAAGAACAGCAAGGCAGTAAGCTCAAAGGATTCTCGGAGCAACAAAGAGAATTTCGAGGTATCTTGTAATAACAAGATCAACTGGGAAGCATTGTATGAATGGCGAGTATACGTGGTTATCCACAGGGGTTTATCGATGGAAGAGAATTGCAAAAGCGACACCATAAAGTCTCAAGAGAACATCGGAGAGTATCTTCGGATCCTTCTGGTGCAGCAGACGATCATCTGTAATAAGGGGCTCTCCGGGAGAAAGTATTATCGAGAACCTAGAGTCAGAGTTAGTAAAATCGTTTAATCCGAATAGAAGAGATGTCAGAGTCCCAGAGTATAGGTTGAGGAATAAAAGATCCTACTACCACCCAATGGCGACGTGGGCCCGTAAGCCACACAGCCATGTTAGTAAAACAGTTTTCACTGACTAGACTCAACTTCGGCCAAGGAGTTGGAAAGGGGGATTCCTACAGGCAGTCGGCTCTGATACGAACTTGTACTGGGAAAGGGGGGAAACATCCGGGAAAGTATTCCCGGTGTTTCGCGTTTTCGGACAGATGAAACGGAGGGGGAAAGTTGCGAGTTCGATAGGTTAGGGATATGTGGCGGTCGAACGGGCTGCGTATCCGGGTTCGTCTCGTCGTTCTGAGCAACTTTCATGTAGAAAGTATTTTCATCCGAGATACGGATTATTTTATATGATTTTCTAAAGATTTAATCATTTTAGGATTTATTTAATCATTTTAAGTCAACATTATCTAGAATAGTAAAAGATGATGTCAGCATGACATCATGCTGACGTCAGCAGTCAACTGTGCAGTTGACTGGGTCAACTACGTGTGGGTCCCGCATGTCATACACTACTTAGTTTAATTAGGGTTTAGCTAATTAATTACTGTTTAATTAAATTAACTAATTAATTAGATTAATTTAAACAGGATTAATTAACTTAATTAATTTAGTTAATTAATAAATAAATTAATTAATTAAATTTATTTTTATTATTTGTTTTATTTTATTTTTTAATTCCTTTTTTTATATACGTTCTGAGGGGGTGGGGCCCTCCTGCCATAGGCCAAGGGCCTTAGCGGGCGTGCGGGCGTTAGCGGGCATCGGCGCTTGGAGCGAACCCGAGCGGGTGCTGGGCAACGGGTACACAGCGGGGCGAGGCCATGGCCGGCGGCGGAGGTGGCTGCGGCAGAGCTGCGTGACTGCGGGCGCGGGAGCGGTGCACGGGGAGGGGGCTGCGGGCGAGGCCAGGGGCCGAGCGGGAGCGCGGTCGGAGCCGAGGCGAGCTCAGCATCGGGTGAGCGGGGCAGCGCGGTGTGGTGGCGATGCGGGTGCAGGGGCGCGGTGAGCCGGACGGGGGCGAGCGGGCGCTAACTAGGAGGGCTAGTGGCGGCGCAGCAGAGGAAGCAGGGCGGCGCGGTGGTCGGCGGGGTCTGCAGGGGGGTAGGCGCGCGGCGCGAGCGGGAGGGACCGCGGTGGCGCGGGCGGAGCAGAACGGCCGTGGGCGAGATGCAGGCGATGCAGAGGCGGGGCGCGCGATTGCGGTGAGCGTGCGCGGGCGTGGTGGTTGCGCACGGCGGGCGCGTGCGGTGGGTGGCGCGGCGTGGTGAGCGGGAGAGACGGGGCGCGGCAGACGACGTGGTCGGCGCGCGGCGGCAGGCGGCGCGAGCGCGCAAGCGAGAGAGAGAGGGGTCGCGGGCTCACGGTGATTCATAGGGCAACGACAGTGGGGCGCGAGGTGGAGACGGAGACGACCGACGACGGAGGAGGCAGACCGATGGGGAGGAGGAGGTAGGCCGGCGAGGGCGAGGCGGCGTCGGGCGGCGTCGGTGGCCTCCTCCTCTCGATCCCGATCCAATCGGGGGAGAGGGGGGAGATATTTTCGAGGGGGGAGTGGGGTGTCGGTGGGGGGGTTCGGGGTCTCACTGGGTGGGGATAAGGGAATTGGGGGGGTGGCCGGCTGGGCCTGGTGGGTTGGCCCAGTTGGGCCACGGTCCAGGGGGTTTTCTTCTTTCTTTCTTTTTTGTTTTCTCTTTTGTATTTTCTTTCTTTTTATTTATTTTCTTTTCTGTTTTAAATCATTTTAAATTATCTAGGCATTTTATAAAAATGTCTTTATCACACCATATTTACACCTGCAATATTTAGTACAAACCGAACATTTTTATTTTACTGTTTGAAAACTTTTATTATTTACCAAATTTTGAATTTGAATTTTGGACCGGTTTTGATCTAACGATAGATTAGCAACAGTAACGGAGGTAACGTGGCACCATTAGCGTGGGATTCCTGTAGCTTAGTTACCCAGGCGTTACAACCCAGCAAAGATGGCCCGGTAGCATGACCTGGCGGAGTACTTCCCATCCGCGGTCCAGCGCCAGACAAGACGGTCAGGGGAGGCGGAGAGGTGAAGGTGACGGAGCCTTGTCCAGAGCTGGACGTACTCCACCAGCGCAGTGGGCATAAGGGCGCCCTGTAGGTCTGCGATCCAGCTACGGTCCTGAAGTCCATCTGCCACAGAGCGCTTGCGCCGTCGACGGGGGACCAAGGGAAGGAGGGCAGGGGCGATATCCGCAATGGCCATGCCGTCAATCCAAGCATCCGTCCAGAATCGGCAAGATCTGCCGTCTCCGAGAACCCAAGAAGTGGACGCGCGAAAGATGGAGGAGGAGTCAGTGTCGGAGGGGAGGTGCAGGTGTGTCCATGACCTAGCCGGGTCGGTGCGCTGCAGCCACAGCCAGCGCACGCGGAGCGAGATCCCTTGCCGACGGAGGACCGGGATGCCAAGTCCGCCAACATGGAGGGGCCGGCAGACGCGCTGCGAATTAACCGGTCCGTGGCCAGTGCGGGTCTCCTTATTGCCATGCCAAAGGAATTCGCGGATGGTCCGGTTCACCTGCTTGAGAATCGTCGGGCAGAGAGCGATAACGACCATGATGTGGGAGGGGATCGCGCATAGCACATGGCGGACGAGGGCGAGTCGCTCGCCGCGGGACAGGAGCATCGCGCGCCAGGAGGAAAGCTTCTTGGCAAGCTTCTCCACAATCGGCCGGAGTGACGAGGCAGACAGCTTCCGGAGCGAGAGAGGGATGCCCGGGAAGGTGATAGGGAAGTCCATGACAGCGCATGCGAGCTCACTCTTGATGGTAGCTCGCATGGGGTCGTCGCAACGGATCGGGGTTGCCGAACACTTAGCAAAGTTCGTGCAGAGCCCAAATGCCTCGCCAAAGACACGTAGCAGCTCCCAAATGACCCGGAGATCCCGGGTCGAGGGATGGCAGAAGATGATCACGTCATCGGCATAGAGAGAGATGCCCGAAGAGGCATGTCGAGTGGTGAGTCGCTGAAGGAGGCCGCTACGGTGGGCCGGGAGGAGGAGTGAGTTGAGGGCATCAATGGCAATGGTGAACAACATCGGGGACACAGGATCGCCTTGCCGCAGACCGCAAGCGTGGGCGATGGGGGCCAGGGGATCCGTTGATGAGGACGCGCGTGCTGGACGTGGAGAGTAAGATGGCAATCCACTCGATCCACCGTCGACTGAAGCCCAGGTGGCTGAGCACGTCGAGGAGGAAGGCCCAGGATACCATATCGAACGCGCGTGCGATGTCAAGCTTGAGGAGAACACGAGGCACGCGGAGGTTATGCAGCTGGTGGGCGGTCTGCTGGACCAGCATGAAATTGTCGTGCACACACCAGCCTGCGATGAACGCACTTTGGTTGGAGGAGACGAGTTGGTCCAGGCGAGGAGCAAGGCGGTGCGAGAGGACTTTGGCGATGAGCTTCGCGATCAGATGGATCAAGCTGATGGGGCAGTAGTCCGAGAGAGAGAGAGGAGCCGTCCGACTTCTTCGGGATAACCGTGATTAGGGCTTCATTGAGACGCCACAGGCTGTGCCCATTCATGGAGTAGAACTTTGTTGGGGAACATAGTAATTTCAAAAAAAAATCCTACGCACACGCAAGATCATGGTGATGCATAGCAACGAGAGGGGAGAGTGTGTCCACGTACCCTCGTAGACCGAAAGCGGAAGCGTTAGCACAATGCGGTTGATGTAGTCGTACGTCTTCACGATCCGACCGATCAAGCACCGAACGCACGGCACCTCCGAGTTCTGCACACGTTCAACTCGATGACGTCCCTCGAACTCCGATCCATCCGAGCTTTGAGGGAGAGTTCCGTCAGCACGACGGCGTGGTGCGATGATGGTGTTCTACCGACGCAGGGCTTCGCCTAAGCACCGCTACGATATTATCGAGGTGGATTATGGTGGAGGAGGGCACCGCACACGGCTAAGAGATCAAGAGATCAATTGTTGTCTCTATGGGGTGCCCCCTCCTCCGTATATAAAGGGGGGGAGGAGGAGAGGGCCGACCTAGGGGAGAGGCGCGCCCAGGGGGGGCAATCCTACTCCAAGTAGGTTTGGCCCCCCTTTCCTATTCCAAGTAGGAGAAGCGGGAAGGAGGAGGTGGAGAGAAGGAAGGAGAAGGGGGGCCGCCACCCACTTCCCTTTCCCAATTCGGATTGGGGCAAGGGGGGCCGCGCGCCACCTCCTAGCCTCCCTCTCTCCTTTCCACTAAGGCCCATAAGGCCCAATAGCTTCCCGGGGGGGTTCCGGTAACCCCCGGTACTCCGATAAATGTCCGAAACCTCCCGGAACCATTCCGGTGTCCAAACATAGTCGTCCAATATATCGATCTTTACGTCTCGACCATTTCAAGACTCCTCGTCATGTCCGTGATCACATCCGGGACTCCGAACTACCTTCGGTACATCAAAACACATAAACTCATAATATAACCATCATCGAACTTTAAGCGTGCGGACCCTACGGGTTCGAGAACTATGTAGACATGACCGAGACATGTCTCCGGTCAATAACCAATAGCGGAACCTGGATGCTCATATTGGCTCCCACGTATTCTACGAAGATCTTTATTGGTCAAACCGCATAACAACATACGTTGTTCCCTTTGTCATCGGTATGTTACTTGCCCGAGATTCGATCGTCGGTATCTCAATACCTAGTTCAATCTCGTTACCGGCAAGTCTCTTTACTCGTTCCGTAATACATCATCCCTCAACTAACTCATTAGTTGCAATGCTTGCAAGGCTTAAGTGATGTGCATTACCGAGTGGGCCCAGAGATACCTCTCCGACAATCGGAGTGACAAATCCTAATCTCGAAATACGCCAACCCAACAAGTACCTTCGGAGACACATGTAGAGCACCTTTATAATCACCCAGTTACGTTGTGACGTTTGGTAGCACACAAAGTGTTCCTCCGGTAAACGGGAGTTGCATAATCTCATAGTCATAGGAACATGTATAAGTCATGAAGAAAGCAATAGCAACATACTAAACGATCGAGTGCTAAGCTAACGGAATGGGTCAAGTCAATCACATCATTCTCCTAATGATGTGATCCCGTTAATCAAATGACAACTCTTTGTCCATGGCTAGGAAACATAACCATCTTTGATCAACGAGCTAGTCAAGTAGAGGCATACTAGTGACACTCTGTTTGTCTATGTATTCACACATGTATTATGTTTCCAGTTAATACAATTCTACCATGAATAATAAACATTTATCATGATATAAGGAAATAAATAATAACTTTATTATTGCCTCTCGGGCATATTTCCTTCAAACTTGTCGAACACAGCGCAAATGTCGGCTTTGATAGTGTCCCAACACGCCACAAGGAATTCCGCCGTGAATCCGTCGGGGCCCGGGGCTTTTCCGCGGGGGAGCGCCTTGACCGCACTCCAAATTTCTTCCTCAGAGAATGGCAACTCTAGCTCCTCAAGATCGAAGGAGCGGTTGTCAATCTGGCGCAGATCGATGGAAAAGTCGCGAGGTCTTGGAGTGCCAAGGAGCGAGGAGAAGTGGTGGTATGCCGCCTCGGCCGTGCCCTGCTCATCGGAGATCGTAGAGCCCTCATGCTGGAGGGATAGGATGCGGTTTTTCTGTTGCCTGTGGGCCGCGTGGATTTTGAAGAAGGCGGTGTTAGTCTCACCCTCCTTGAGCCAGCCAAACCGCGCTCGCTCACGAGCGATGGATCTCTCGAGTGAATCCAAACCAAGGTAGGCGTGCTTGAGATTGCCCCGAAGCCAAGCTTCGGAAGAGGAAAGAGCCCGTACGTCCTGAGCAGCGTTGAGGCAGGCGATCAGCTCCCGCGCGATCATAAGCTGCAGGGAGACGTGGCCATGAGTGCACGCACCCCAGCTCTGGAGGCGGCGGGCCGTGAGCTTGAGGCGGAGATAGACGCGCCGGAAAGGGTCCGGGTCGTGGACGGAGCCCCAAGCAGCCGCCACCGTGTCCTGGAATCCTTCGATCTTGATCCAGTACCGCTCGAAGTGGAAACATCTAGGGCCAGCGCTGCGCGGAGTGCAGTCGAGAAGCAGCGGGCAGTGGTCGGACACCGTCGAGGCAAGGCATCGGAGTATGGAGTGTGGTTGCGCGAGATCCCACTCGGAGGTGCAGAGGAAGCGGTCATTGCACACAAGCGTGGGCGAGTCCCTCTCGTTGGACCATGTGTAGCGGCGACCGTGCATGTAAACATCGCGCAGCTCCATGTCGGCGATGAAGCGTCGGAACCGGTTGGAGGTGCGTCTGTTGATCTGTCCGTTGCTCTTGTCGCTGGAAGAGGAGACGAGATTAAAGTCACCGCCAAGGAGCCAGGGGCCAGCGCAAGAGTCGCGGGTGTCTTGCAAGTCCTCAAGGAATTTTCAAGATCTTCTCATCGTCATCCTGCAGGCCATAGACCCCGGTGATCCACCAAGGGTGCGCGCCCGAAGTGGTAGAAACGAGGGTCGTGATGTGGTGTTGACCGATATAGGGACTGGAGATAGCAATCTCGTTGCGGTTCCAAGCAAGGAGGATGCCGCCACGGGTGCCGATGGCCGGGAGGAATAAGTAATCCAAGAAGCATGGACCGAGCGTCTCCACAACAAGGGGCAACGAGAACGAATCGAGCTTCGTTTCTTGAAGACACACAATGTTCGGGGAAACCGAAGAGATTACAGAGCGGACCGCGGTGCGCTTAGCCCTAGAGTGAAGGCCATGGACATTCCAAAACATAGTCTTGAGGGTGCACTCCATGGGGGTAGGATGGAAGCCAGGGGGAAGGGCGCGACGACGCTAGTTGGCAGCAACACCGCGGGCCGTCAGGATGGTGCTGCTCTGGACAGGGAGGGAGCCTGTTGGGATGTGCCATCCATAGTAGTCGGCGAATGCCTGCACGACTTCCTTGGCCAGCGGTTGCTCGAAGAGTTTGCTGTAGCGCTCGATAGCCGCAGAGGAGATGGGCTCGTTCTCGCGGATGATGCCGAGCCGAAGAAGGAGCATACGTTTAGCCTTAGCTTCTGAATCCAGACCCCGGTCGGCCTTGGCAATGCGGTGGCTGCGTCGAAGAGTAAAGTTGGGAGGCAGGTCCTTCCTTCTCCTCTTGGGGCCCGGAGTTGGAAGAACGGGCGCAAACCGCAGCTGAATCCCCAACACAAAATCTTGAAGCTCACCGTCCTGGGCAGCCGAAATGGCATCTGCGTGGCCAGGGGAGGCCGAGGTGCCTGGGGACTGGGCACATGGCGTGAACGGGGCAGCAGAGGCCGAGAGCGGGCAGGGGGGTCGTGGTGGGGCCGCGGGGGAGGCCGGGTTCGGTGTTGCGGCTCGGGAGGCAGGGACCGCGCGGCAAGTGCAGGGGATGCCTCGGGATCAGATCCAGCCTGTCGCTGCTCCGAGGGGGATTGGGCGGCACCCTCGAGAGGTACGGACAGGTCGTAGCCGGGCCTGCCAGGAGATCACGACCAACGTGGGGCGAGCGCGGGGATCCGGAAGCCTCGGTGGTGGGGTCTAGGGGCGGCACATGCTGCATCTGCTCCTGGTGGGGCCAGTATGTCGGCAGCAGAGGGGTGGGGGCAGGATGCGTAGGCGCGGTCGGGGTGGGCGACCTGGTCATCGTACGCGGGCCACGGTCAAGGCGGCTTTGCCGCGCGCCAGGGCGACTTTTTTCCTGGGCCCGGGCTGGTGCGTCAGCAGGTAACGGGTGGGATCCAAGGATCCCATGCCAGTCCCTGGGAGGCGGAGGAGGGTGCCAGTGACGACGACGCAGTCCGGCGCCGGAGCTGCCACGGCCGTGACCGGGCGGCGGCCACGCATCACCACAATTTCCGGAGCGACGCGGAAAATCGTAGTGCCGTGGCCAAGGCCCGGGGCACGACAACGATGGAGGGACGTCGAAGGGGTCGTTGTCGTCCGTGGGTGGCGGGGGCGGTGGAGCCGGGGCCGGCAGGCGGAAGTCGGTGGAGCGGGTAACGTGGATTGTCACTGGGTAACGCAGGACCTCCAGTGCAAGCCGCTCGGCGACGTCCGGGTTGGCGCCGATGATCACGGCGTCTTTCTCCGGGAGGTAGAGGTCGGAGGAGCGCGGGATCGCATCTGGTTGGGAGTCCATGCCAAGACTCTGAAGACGGACATGTCAGAGCCATCGCGAGTCTCCGAGGCGAGCTCGTCGACCTTGTAGAACGGAGCGAGCAGGGTCACAGCGGAGGAGATGTGCCAGCCGTGGTCGGGGATGACGGAGATTTCAAGGTCCACCTTGAAGCGGAGGGAGACAACTTGGGCACCGTCGAAGCGACTCCAAGGCCGTAGGAGAAGGCGGAACCGCGGACAGCGAGCCACGCCCTCCGACGCGCGCGCACGGTCCTCCAACCTCTGGAACCGAAGCAGGAACTGCGCCGGCCCGTGGTGATGAACCGAGAACATGTCCGCGGGGATGCCAAAACGCCCGCTAACAAGTCCCGTGAAGTCGGCGCAGGAGACGCCAGAGCGGCGACCGGCCACGGTGGCGAGCAGAGCACGTTGGAGAGCGACCTGCGTGGCCTCGAGGTTGGCGGAGCGAGGGAGGAAACACATCGCGCCGGCCGGGCGGAGGGCAGGGTGACCAGAGATGACGGTGGGCGTGCGTGACGAAGAGGAAGGAGCCGGGCTCGAGGAGGGTGGCGGAGACGGCCGCGGGGAGGACGCTCGAGTTGGCAAGGGGGAAGCCCACCCGAAGGACGTGGTGGGGCTTGACCCTCCCAAGCCCGTCATCGGCGAGGAGGCGGGAGCGCGCGGCTGCTTCGCCCGGCCCTAGTTAGGGAGGCAATCGTGGTGCGCAGTACAAACGCGCGCCCTGTGACCGTAAAAGCGGCACCTTCAGCACCGGATGTCATGGCGGCACTCCGCGAGCAGGTGGCCGGGGGAGAGGCAGCGGGGGCACTCGTCACTGGCAGAGGACGGAGAACGGGGGCGCGCAGGGCCAGCAGGGCGGCGCGGTCGCGGGCGGCGCTGGCGCCCGGCGACGGTCCAGGGCTTTTCCGGTGGGGGGTCGACGCGGTAGACCTTCGACCGTGGCCCGGAGCGGCGCGGGACGGTGGAGTCGAGCGGTGTCCCGCCACCGGAGGGGAGAGCAGAGGGGGAGGCGAGCAGGGCGTCCCGGTAGGTGGCGGCGGATGAACGAGATCCGGCCGAGGAGGGGCTAGATTCCAGCCAACGAGGCATGGGGTGCAGTCCCCCGGGGGAGGAAGAGATATGTCCATGGGACGGGGCGCAGGTCATCGGGGCCGGAGCGGCAGCCGGCGGTGGGAGTGGGGCGTGGCCGCCGGGGCCGAAGTGGCCACTGGCACGACTAGGAGCGGGGGCAGCAACCAAAATAAGCTTAATAAAATGTTTCATAAATTTGAAAATAAAAAAAATAAAGGGAAAAAGATGAAAACCGAGAAGTAAAATTGAAAAGGAAGTAAAAACCCACCAGCAGAAGTTCTAGAACCTACCCAAAACCATGAAACCACAACCGCAAATGGGTTGGCCCAATATAAGTGGTATGATCACATTGGACTGGCGCGTCGGCTCTATCCATCGCTTGGGAGCGCGCGCAGCACGCGCTGCGAAGGAAGCGGGCGCGCACCCCCCGCTCTCCTTCTGGGCCGGCCATGTGTGGCGGGGACGGTGCTTGTTCTTTTTTTTGCGGATGTTTTGTTTTTCTTTTTTTCTTTTTTTTCCAATAATTCGGGATATGAAATGTCCTAAATTTCAGAAAAGTTGCTAATTTTGAATAAAAAATCATGATTTTCAAAAAAATGCTCGGTAATTCAAAAATTATTCATGAATTTGGCAAAAAATGTTCATAAATTTTGCATTTTTACCCCTAGTTGGTTCCTACCCACGGGTTTTGCCCTTACTTTTCGAGCTTGCTCAGTTTTGCCCTTAATTTTTCCGTCGAGGTCCCTCGAATGCCCTTTGACCGTTTGACCAAAACTTTGAAAATTCATAACTAATTCATATGAACTCAGAAAAATGCAAATAAGATATCAAAATGTTCAGATAAACATTACCTTTATGTGCATATCATTTGCATTCAGGACAAAAGCACCCTTTAAACTACCTGAGGTAATTAATGTTAGTAACGTTATTAAAAATAAAAAGGTATAAACAATATTTTTTTCATGAATAAAAATTACATGCAAATGTAGGTGATGTTTTCTGAACATCCTGATATCTTATTTGCATTTTTCTCAGTTCGTATCAACTTGTTATGAAGTTTCCAAATAATGGTCAAAGTCGTTAGAACATTCTTAACAAGATGATACGAACTCAGAAAAATGCAAATAAGATATCTGGATGTTCAGAAAACATCACGTACATTTGCATGTAATTTTTATTCATGAAAAAAATATTGTTTATACCTTTTTATTTTTAATAATGTTAATAACATTAATTACCACAGGTAGTTTAAAGGGTGCTTTTGTACTGAATGCAAATGATATGCACATAAAGGTAATGTTTATCTGAACATTTTGATATATTATTTACATTTTTCTGAGTTCATATGAATTAGTTATGAATTTTCAAAGTTTTGGTCAAATGGTCAAAGGGCATTCGAGGGATCACGACGGAACAAGTAAGGGCAAAACTGAGCAAACTCAAAAAGTAAGGGCAAAACCCGTGGGTAGGAACCAACTAGGGGTAGAAATGCAATTGTCCCATTTAAAAAATGTTCATGAATTTAAAACAATGTTCATGATTTCGAAAAAATATTCGTGAAATTGAAAAATGTTCATGAAATAAGTAAATCATGATTACAGAAAAATGCTCTGGAATTCAAAAACTGTTCATGAATATGTAAAAAGATGTTCACAAACTTAAAAAATGTTCATAATTTAAAAAATTCAAA
Source organism: Triticum aestivum (assembly GCF_018294505.1). Classification (NCBI taxonomy): domain Eukaryota; kingdom Viridiplantae; phylum Streptophyta; class Magnoliopsida; order Poales; family Poaceae; genus Triticum; species Triticum aestivum. Next base: position 435,313,348 of record NC_057814.1, read on the forward strand.
CAAATGTTCGCTAATTCGAAAAATGTTCACGAATTTGGGAAAAATGTTCATGATACCAAAAATGTTCGCTAATTCTAAAAATGTTCACGAATTAAAAAAACATGTTCATGATTTTAAAAAAGTATTCTTTTATTTTAAAATGTTCATTATTTTAAAAAAATGTTCATGATTTTAAAAACATGTTCATGACTTAAGAGAATGTTCACAAATTTCTAAAAAAAATGTTCATGATTTCAAATAAAATGTTCATTAGTTTTTCAAAAATGTTCACAGTTTCAAAAAAAATGTTCATGATTTAAGAGTAACGATTTAGTAAAAATAAAACCAAAATTTTGAAAAACAATGTTCATCATTCAATAAAAAACAATTTTAGAAAACAAATCGTGAATTAATAGATTTTTGGAAATTGAAAAACAATAATAAAAATGAAAACATAAAAGTAAAGAAACAATGAAAAGAAAACAGAAAAAGTAAAAGAAAAAACGAAAAAAGATAAAGAAAAACATAAAAACCCGGTTCAGGGAAGGTTCTAGAACCTTCCCAAAACCGGTTGGGGTTAAGGGCGTGTTTGGTTGACGCCCTGAAGACCATGCCTGAAAATTTTGTGTGCCTGGTGTTGGCCTGAGATGCCGGTGTTTTCTGGCCAGGCGAGGAGTGTGTGCTTCGTAGCCAGGCCTGGGTGTGTTAAGAAACCATGCCACTGCTCACATGTACTTTCTGCTATTTTAAATTGCCGAACAAGAGGATCACCATCTCAGGCACGTCCCAGGCACATCCAGGCGTCGGGTTCGGATCGCCTGGACCAGGCTAATAACACATTCAGGTTTTAGCGGCCAGGCTAATGACGTGCTCCACTTTTCCAGGCCAGGCTACTACCGGATCTTCAGGATACCAACAAAACAAAGTACAGGCAGCTCTCAGGCCAGCCCCAGGCCAGGTAGCTTTGCTCTAGGACAGCAACCAAACAGGCCCTAAACCCCGAAATGGGCCGGCCGATAGAAACAGCAGCGGGCGAGGTACGCACCACGGCGCTCGCGGGCGCGGTACGCGCCGTATAGGATCTCCGCCATCGCTTTTCTTGTTGGATGCTCATAGTGGTCACTTTTTTTTTGAGACAAGCATAACGGTCAATTGTCGCTGAATCACATGGGGCAGCGAGCTATTGATATCATAATGGGCCGGGCCATTTTGCGATAACGGGTTTTGGGACCCTCCTCGAAGGTTTCTAACCGATTTTTACGGTTTTTTGTTTTATAGGTTTATTTTGCTTTTTCTTCTATTTTTCCATTTGGTGATAACCGGTTTTGGGAACCAGCTTGAAGGTTTCAGATTTTTTAAAATGTTTATACAATGTATTCGTCCATATTTATTTTAAAATATATACATCTAACCGTACATTTTTAAAAACTTTATTTGGCTAACATGGTCGAGTATATTCTTCTTGTGTATGAAATTTCGCGACAAATGACTTTTGGGGTCTTAGGGGTGAATAATCACAAAATTGGGTCTGTACAAAAAGTTACTGTTCAAGGATTCTTTTTGGGGGGGGGGGATTTCCTATATATTCATCTTCAACCATCGCAGTACAACGAATACCAGAAATAATAAATATTACATATAGATCCGTAGACCATCTAGTGACGACTACAAGCACTGAAGCGAATCGAAGGCATGCCGCCATCATCGCCCTTGCTCGTCGGAGTAAGGGAAAACTTGTTGTAGTAGACAGTCGGAAAGTCGTCGTGCTAAGACCCCGTAGGACCAACACACAAAAACATCAACCGTCACCGTCAGAAAGTTACTATTCATGGTTTTTGAAATTACAAATTGTTCCTATTGCCGAGAAGTACACTGAAGTCATTTCTTCAGAAAACTTTGTACATTAATAGAATACTTGCCCATGCTCACCACAAAAAAGTTCATATTTATATGCTTTATTTATTTATTTTTATAAACTAGAAATCTATATATTGTGCGTGTAGTTTACAGAAATGTTTCTCGTGCTTAAATTAAAATGTATTTGACATTTAAAAAATGTTCACGCGTCTCAAAAATATGTTCGTGAAATTCAAAAAATACAATGGAAAATTTTGTAAAAAACATTGTTTATTTGGAATATCTTAACACTTATTCAAAAAAGTTCAAACAAGTGTTTGAAAATATATAAATCATGTATTTAAAGAATGTTCAACATGTATAGAAAATTCTTGTGTATGTCGGCATTCTGGGAACTAGGGTACCCATACTTGCCTACCCGCGGCCCACGACATGACTCCCTCGACGGCCTGGTACGGCCCATCTACAAGGCTATCAAAGACAACACCCTTGCGAGCCCCCTGGCCTCGCGAGGCGGACGACGCAAGACCTCCAGAAGGAGCGGCCTTCCCAGACGGCCTCCCGAGGAGCAGAGATTTCTATGCAGGTACACAGCCTCACGAGGCTGCGGTGACGTGAGCCATGACGACCAAGGCCAGGCGGACGCAGAGGAGACAGCTTCCCTTTCGGTGCTAAGGGAGTAAGGACAGACGTGGGTTCCCAAGGAGCCCTCCAAAGGTTTCCATTCCGGTGCAACGAGACCAAGACCACGAGCTCGGTAGGACGGATGTCATCACCGAGCCCACCGCTGTCTCACGACAGAAGCTTTGCAGGAGAAGACCACCTTTTGACAAGATAGTATGTACCTCTTGTCCCCTTTCAAATTGGCCATTGTGGTATCTCTTCCCGCCTAAGTTTCCAGAGAAGAGGACCGAGGCTGCTATAAATATAGGTTAGCCACCACCATAGTAGAGGTCGACTCATTCTCACTCCCTCTGAGTCCTCGCGAAGCAGCTCGTTCACTGCACTAGTTCATCCTCGAACCTCCTCGTGAGGCCAATCCACTACAAAGCAGGAGTAGGGTTTTACACCGAAGGTGGCCCGAACCTGGGTAAACTGCTGTGTTCATCTTCTTCCCCGCTTGAGCGCATATCCGGCGAGGCTAGGCTGTAGGACGGCGAGCTTGAAGCTTGAGAGGTTGAGATCTTCACACACGCCCCAGAGTTCGGACCTTCTTGGGTATGTGGAGCCCTGAATCCGACATTTGGCGCGTCAGGTAGGGGCGTGTGGAAGTCTCCTCCTCCATCGGCCGCGCTTCGTCCTCGCCTCGCTGCCCCCATGGCGGGCGCCGCCCTACGGGTGTGGCCGTCCGAGGCGTATGGGAGTGTCGCGGGTTGCCCGGCTTTCACCGCCGATCTGCGACGGGTGCGGTGGCCCGTAAAGTTCAGGCCGGTGTTGCCCCCGCGGTACGACGGTGTTGCGGACCCCAAAGGCTTCCTCCGGTCATACGCGCAGGCCATCGAGGCGGCGGGCGATGACGACAAGGCCATGGCGAACTCCTTCCCCTGGCTCTCACGGAGGCCCCTAGGTCCTGGCTCCGAGGCCTCCCGCGCGCCTCGATCTCCTCTTGGGAAGAACTCTGTGACCAGTTCGTCACGCGCTTTGCGGCTCCGGCGCCCCACGTGGTCGCGTGTATCATCGGCGGATCGCAGGCGCCTACATTTGGCCGCCACATCAAGCAGCTTCTCCGTCAGCAAGGTGCTGCTCGACCGCAACGAGGGGCTGTTCATGGCTGCGTCGGGCCTGAAACCGACATCACCTTCGACTCCGGAGACCACCCCAAGGCCACGACCGCGGCGGGTGCCCTCCCCATGCTGTGCATGCCCACCATCAGCAACATCATGGTGACCAAGACCCTCATCGACGGAGGCGCCGGCCTGAACGTCCTCTCAGTGGAAACCTTCGACCTGCTTCAGGCGCCGTACGACCAACTCCTCCCCACCCAGCCTTTTTCATGGGTGGTCAAGGGCTCGGCCACTCCCCTGGGGCAGATACGCCTCCCCGTCACCTTTGGCACGCGCGACAACTACCACACCAAGCACATCGACTTCGATGCCGTCCACATCAGCCTCCTGTACAACACCATCCTGGGGTACCCGGCTCTCGCCAAGTTCATGGCGGCGACCCATCCGAGCTACAACGTCGTCAAGATGTCGGGCAGCAGCCGCGTCATCATGGTGGTCGGGGATACGAAAGATGCGGTCCGGGTCCTCAAGCTCGCTTATAGGGCCGCGGCCACTTCGTGCCCTGCCACCCCGGGTGCCGCGGAGGCTCAGGAGGCCGCGCCCGCAAAGAAAAAGCAGCTGTTCTCTCAGGACCATGCTGAGACGAAGCAGGTGCCTGTGGACATCGGGGGCTCGGGCCCCACCTTCACCATTGGTGCGGGCCTTCCCCCGGACCAGGAGGAGGCGCTGGTTGGCTTCCTGAGGACCAACAAAGACGTGTTCGCATTGGAAGCGTCCGACTTGGTCAGTGTCCCGAGGGAAGTAATTGAGCACCACTTGATGGTGTGCCCTGGTGCGCGCCCGATGAAGCAAAAAGCGCGGCGTCAAGCACAAGAGAAGCAAGCATTCATCGTCCAGGAGGTCGGCAAGCTCCAAGAGGCCGGCGTCATTCGGGAAATACGGCACCCGGACTGGTTGGCGAATCCTGTGATCGTCCCCAAGAAAGGTGGGAAGGAGCGTATGTGCGTCGACTTCATGAGCCTCAACAAAGCTTGCCCTCAGGACCCTTTCTCGCTCCCGCGTATCGACCAGATTGTAGATTCCACCATCGAGTGTGATCTGCTGTGTTTTTGGGATGCTTTCTTGGGATATCATCAAATCAAGATGGCGACGGAGGATGTCGAGAAGACAACTTTTATCTCCCCGTGCAGCGTGTACTGCTACACTTGCATGCCCTTCGGGCGGAGGAACGCTGTGGCAACCTTCCAGCGGCTGGTGCACATCGCACTCGGGCCGCAGCTGAGGAGGAATGCGGAGGCATACATCGATGACATCATGGTCAAGTCACGGGAGACAAGGACCCTAATCAAAGACCTGGAAGAGACATTCGCTAACCTGCGCAACATCAACCTGAAGCTCAATCCGGAGAAGTGCTTGTTCAAGGTCCCGTCTGGCAAGTTGCTGGGTTTCCTGGTGTCGCATAGAGGGATCGAGGCCAACCCCAAGAAGGTCAAGGCAATAGAGCAGATGAGCCTGCCTCGGACCCTCAAGGAGATGCAGAAGCTTGCAGGGTGCGTGACCTCCTTGGGGCGCTTCATCTCCAAGCTCGGCGAGCGCGCCCTCCCTTTCTTCAAACTGATGAAGAAAAAGGGCCCGTTCGAGTGGACCCCGAAGGCAGAGGCGGCCTTCGAAGACGTCAAGCGATACCTCACGATCCCTCCTGTCATGGTGGCGCCTCGTCCGCGTGAGCCCCTGATGCTATACTTGGTGGCCACCCCCCACGCAGCCAGCACGGGGCTCGTGCCGGTCAGGGAAGGACCCACCTGTGCGGGCTCAAAGCGAGGCGGCCCGCGAGAAGCCAAGCAACCTTTGTTGCCCTAGGATGGCGCTCCTGAGGATCTCGTCGCTTCACCGACCCCCGAGCTCACGAGCCCCTCGTGCCCCCGCAGAGCAAGACGTCTCCGACACCTCGCCCCTCGTCGAGCATCCAGTGTACTTCGTCAGCATGGTGTTGTGCGACGCGCGCGTGCTACCCCATGCAGCAGAATCTCCTGCTCGCGCTCCTCGTCGCCTCTAGGAAGCTGCGCCACTATTTCCAAGGTCAAGGTCATATCGGCGTATCCCCTGCAGAAAGTATTGTGCAGCCCCAACACCGTGGGGAGGATTGCAGAATGGAACATCGAGCTACAGGCCTTCCAGCTGGAGTTCAGCACGACCAGGGTCATCAAAGGGGCGGCCCTGGCTGATTTCGTGGCAGAGTGGACCGACGCTCCTGATCGGGGGCTGGATGAGGGTCAATCCCTCACAACCAGCGACGAGGCGCACGACCGATGGGTCATGCCCTTCGACGGTGCCTTCGCGCGGCAGGGCGCGGGGGCTGGAGTCGTGCTCATCTCACTGATACGCCTCCAACATATCTATAATTTTTATTGTTCCATGCTATTATATTATCTATTTTGGATGTTTTATATGCATTAGTATGCTATTTTATATTATTTTTGGGACTAACCTATTAACCTAGAGCCCAGTGCCAGTTCCTGTTTTTTTTTCTTATTTTTGAGTTTCGCATAAAAGGAATACCAAACGGAATGAAACCTTCACGATGCTTTTTCTTGGACCAGAAGACAACCAGAAGACTTGGAGATGAAGTCCGAGGAGCCACGAGGCGGCCACAAGGACGGAGGGCGCGCCCCCCACCCTTGTGGGCCCACGTGCCTCTCCTGACCTAATTATTTCGCCTATATATTCCCAAATATCCCCAAACCACCAGAGGGAGCCACGAAAACAATTTGCCACCACCGCAACCTTCTGTACCCGTGAGATCCCATCTAGGGACCTTTCCGGCACCCTGCAGGAGGGGGATTCGATCATGGAGGGCTTCTACACGAACTCTATTGCCCTTCAGATGAAGCGTGAGTAGTTTACCACAGACCTACGGGTCCATAGCTAGTAGCTAGATGGCTTCTTCTCTCTCTTTGATTCTCATACCATGTTCTCCTCGATGTTCCTGGATATCTATTCGATGTAATACTTTTTTGCGGTGTGTTTGCCGAGATCCGATGAATTGTGGATTTATGATCAACTTATCTATGAATATTATTTGAATCTTCTCCGAATTCTTTTATGCATGATATGATATCTTTGTAATTCTCTTCTAACTATTGGTTTGGTTTGGCCAACTAGATTGGTTTTTCTTGCAATGGGAGAAGTGGTTAGCTTTGGGTTCAATCTTGCGGTGTCCTGTCCCAGTGACACTAGGGGCAGCAGGGCACGTATTGCATTGTTGCCATCGAGGATAAAAAGATGGGTTTCCATCATATTGCTTGAGTTAATTCCTCTACATCATGTCATCTTACTTAATGCGTTACTCCGTTCTTTATGAACTTAATACTCTAGATGCATGCTGGATAGCGGTCGATGTGTGGAGTAACAGTAGTAGATGCAGAATCGTTTCGGTCTACATGACACGGACGTGATGCCTATATTCATGATCATTGCCTTAGATATCGTCATAACTTTGCGCTTTTCTATCAATTGCTCAGAAGTAATTTGTTCACCCAACGTATTATTTGCTATCTTGAGAGAAGCCTCTAGTGAAACCTATGGCCCCCGAGTCTATTTTTCATCATATAAGTTTCCAATCTGCAATATTAGTTTCCGATTTACTACTTTTGCAATCTTTTACTTCCGATCTATAAAACAAAAACACCAAAAAATATTTACTTTACCGTTTTTCTATCTCTATCAGATCTCACTTTTGCAAGTAACCGTGAAGGGATGGACAACCCCTTTATTGCGTTGGGTGCAAGTTGTTTGATTGTTTGTACAGGTATTTGGTGATTTGTGCATTGTCTCCTACTAGATTGATACCTTGGTCCTCAAACTAAGGGAAATACTTATGTCTACTTTACTGCATCACCCTTTCCTCTTCAAGGGAAAAACCAACGCAAGCTCAAGAAGTAGCAGGAAGAATTTCTGGCGCCGGTTGCCGGGGAGATCTACGCCAAGTCAAGACATACCAAGTACCCATCATAAAATATCGTCTCTTGCATTACATTATTCGCCATTCGCCTCTCATTTTCCTCTCCCCCATTTCTAAAATGATTTTCGAAAAGATTTGCCTTGTCTTCGCCCCTCTTCCGTTCATCTTCTTCGTTTGCCTTTTGTGTGCTCGTGTGTTAGATTGCTTGCTTTGTCATTATGGCTCAAGAGAATACCAAACTGTGTGACGTTTCCAACACCAATAACAATGATGTTATTAGTACTCCAATTGCTCCCGCCACTAGTCCGAAATCTTATGAAATTAATGCTGCTTTGCTGAATCTTCTTACGAAAGATTAATTTTCCGGCCTTCCTAGTGAAGATGCCGCATCCCATCTTAATAGTTTCGTTGAGTTATGTGATATGCAACAGAAAAAAGATGTGGATAATGATATTGTTAAATCGAAGCTATTTCCGTTCTCACTTTGAGATCGTGCTAAAACTTGGTTTTCATCTTTGCTTAAAAGTAGTATTGATTCATGGGTAAGTGTAAAGATGCTTTTATTTCCAAGTATTTTCCTCCTGCTAAGATCATCTCCCTTAGGAACGATATTACGAATTTTAAGCAACTTGATCATGAACATGTTGCGCAATCTTGGGAGAGGATGAAATTGATGATACGAAATTGCCCTACTCATGGTTTGAATTTATGGATGATTATACAAAAAAATTATGCCGGATTGAATTTTGCTTCTAGAAATCTCTTAGATTCGGCCGCGGGAGGCACTTTTATGTAAATTACTTTAGGAGAGGCTACTAAACTCCTAGATAATATTATGGTTAATTATTCTCAATGGCATACCAAAAGATCTTCCACTAGTAAAAAAGTGCATGCGATTGAAGAGATTAATGTTTTGAGTGGAAAGATGGATGAGCTTATGAAATTATTTGCTAGCAAGAGTGCTCCTATTGATCCTAATGATATGCCTTTGTCTACTTTGATTGAAAATAATAATGAATCTATGGATGTGAATTTTGTTGGTAGGAACAATTTTGGTAATAATGCGTATAGAGGCAATTTTAATCCTAGGCCGTTTCCTACAACAATTCTTATGGAAATTATAAAAAGATGCCCTCTGATTTTGAGATTACTGTTAAATAATTTATAAGTTCGCAAAAGAATTTCAATGCTTGGATTGAAGAAAAATTGCTTAAGATTGATGATTTGGCTAGGAACGTGGATAGAATTTCTCTTGATCTTGATTCTTTGAAACTTAGATCTATTCCACCCAAGCATCATATTAATGAGTCTCTCAAATCTATGAGAATTTCCATTGATGAGTGCAAACAAAGAACCGCTAAGATGCCTGCTAAACGAGATTGGTTTGTAAAAACATGTTGTTCTAGTTTCCGTGAAAATAATGATGAAGATCTTAAAGTGATTGATGTGAGTCCTATTGAATCTTTGTTTTCTAATATAAATCTTGATAAAGATGGGACTGGAGATGAGTCAACTTTAGTTAAAATGTGTCCCAATGATTCGGAGTTTTTAGATCTTGATGCAAAAATTGATAAAAGTGGGATTGGAGAGGTCAAAACTTTAGGTAGCAATGAACCCACTCTTTTGGATTTCAAGGAATTTAATTATGATAATTGTTCTTTAATAGATTGTATTTCCTTGTTGCAATCCATGTTGAATTCTCCTCATGCTTATAATCAAAACAAAGCTTTTACTAAACATATCGTTGATGCTATGATGCAATCTTTTGAAGAAAAACTTGAATTGGAAGTTTCTATCCCTAGAAAACTTTATGATGAGTGGGAACCTACTATTAATATTAAAGATTATGAGTGCCATGCTTTGTGTGATTTGAGTGCTAGTGTTTCCACGATTCCAAAAACTTTGTGTGATGTGCTAGGTTTCCGTGAATTTGATGATTGTTCTTTATATTTGCATCTTGCGGATTCCACTATTAAGAAACCTATTGGAATGATTAATGATGTTATTTTTGTTGAAAATAGGAATTATGCGCCCGTAGATTTCATTGTTCTTGATATAGATTGCAATTCTACATGTCCTAGTATTCTTGGTAAACCTTTCCTTAGAACGATTGGTGCAATTATTGATATGAAAGAAGGAAACATTAGATTTCAATTTACGTTAAGGAAGGGCATGTAACACTTTCCAAGAAAGAAAATTAAATTGCCATATGAATCTATTATGAGAGCCACTTATCGATTGCATACCAAAGATGACAACAGCTAGATCTATTCGTGTTTTATGCCTAGCCAAGTGCCTTAAACAATAGCGCTTGTTGGGAGGCAACCCAATTTTATTTTTGTTTTTAATTTTTAGGTTCTGTTTTGCATTAAATAATTCATCTAGCCTCTGGTTAGATGTGGTTTTTGTGTTTTAATTAGTGTTAGTGCCAAGTAAGACCTTTGGGATGGCTTACGGTGGTAGTTGATTTGATCTTGCTGAAAAACAGAAACTTTTGCGCTCAGGAAAAAAATTCTCATTTTTAACAGAAGCATGATAAAATGCTGATTCATTTTGTAGAAGATTAATAAACAAATTGCTTAGTTTGTCCTAATTTTTCAGAATTTTTGGAGTTACTGAAGCATTCGAACTAACCAGATTGCTACTGACTGTTCTATTTTTGACAGATTCTGTTTTCTATGTGTTGTTTGCTTATTTTGATGAATCTATGGGTAGTATCGGGGATATGAACCATGGAAAAGTTTGAATACAGTAGATATTACACCAATATAAATAAATAATGAGTTCACAACAGTACCAAAAGTGGTGATTTATTTTCTTATACTAATGGGTCTTATGAGATTTTCTGTTGAGTTTTGTGTTGTGAAGTTTTCAAGTTTCGGGTAAGGATTTGATGGACTATGGAATAAGGAGTGGCAAGAGCCTAAGCTTGGGGATGCCCAAGGCACCCCAAGGTAATATTCAAGGACAACCAAGAGCCTAAGCTTGGGGATGCCCCGGAAGGCATCCCCTCTTCGTCTTCGTCTATCGGTAACTTTACTTGAGGCTATATTTTTATTCACCACATGGTATGTGTTTTGCTTGGAGCGTCTTGTATGATTTGAGTCTTTGCTTTTTAGTTTGCCACAATCATCCTTGCTGTACACACCTTTTGAGAGGGACACGCATGAATCGTGATTTATTAGAATACTCTATGTGCTTCACTTATATTTTTTTGAGCTAGGCAATTTTGCTCTAGTGCTTCACTTATATCTTTTTAGAGCACATCGGTGGTTTTATTTTGTAGAAATTGTTGAACTGTCATGCTTCACTTATATTATTTTGAGAGTCTTTAAAACAGCATGGTAATTTGCTTTGGTTATAAATTTAGTCCTAATATGATAGGAATCCAAGAGGGATATAATAAAAACTTTCATATAAAGTGCATTGAACACTATGAGAAGTTTGATTCCTTATGATTGTTTTGAGATATAAAGATGGTGATATTAGAGTCATGCTAATGAGTAGTTGTGAATTTGAGAAATACTTGTGTTAAGGTTTGTGAGTCCCGTAGAATGCACGTATGGTGCACCATTATGTGATACGTCTCCGTCGTAACTATAATTTTTTATTGTTTCATGCCAATGTTTACAACTTTTATATACTTTAGGCAACAATTTATATGATTTTCTTGGACTAACATATTGATCTAGTGCCCAGCGCCAGTTCATGTTTGTTGCATGTTTTTTGTTTCATAGAAAATCCATATCGAACGGAGTCCTAACGTGATAAAAACTTGCGGAGACTTTTTTTGGAATATATGTGAATTTTGGGAAAAAGAATCAACGCGAGACGATGCCCGAGGGCCCACAAGGATGGAGGGAGCGCCCCCACCCTTGTGGCCACTCCATAAGGCAGTTGGTGCCCTTCTTTCGACGCAAGAAAGCCAATATCCGGATAAAAATCGTGTTAAAATTTCAGCCCAATCGGAGTTACGGATCTCCGGGAATTTAAGAAACGGTGAAAGGCCAGAATTGGGGAGCGCAGAAACAGAAGGAAACAGAAAGAGAGAGATCCAATCTCGGAGGGGCTCCCGCCCCTCCGCCGCCATGGAAGCCAAGGACCAGAGGGGAAACCCTTCTCCCATCTAGGGGGAAGGTCAAGGAAGAAGAAGAAGGAGGGGGGCTCTCTCCCCTCTCTCCCGGTGGCGCCGAAACGTCATCGGGGCCATCATCGTGACGACGATCTACACCAACAACTTTGCCGTCGTCATCACCAACTCTCTCGCCCTCTATGCAGCGGTGTAACACCCCTTCTCCCCGCTGTAATCTCTACTTAAACATGGTGCTCAACGCTATATATTATTTCCCAATGATGTATGGCTATCCTATGATGTTTGAGTAGACGCGTTTTGTCCTATGGGTTCATTGATCATCGTGATTGGTTTGGTTTCATGTTTTATTATTGGTGCTCTCCTATGGTGCTCTCCGTGTCGCGCAAGCGTGAGGGATCCCCGCTGTAGGGTTTGCAATATGTTCATGATTTGCTTATGGTGGGTGGCATGAGTGACAGAAGCACATACCCGAGTAAGTAGGTTGTTTGCGTATGGGAATAAAGAGGACTTGATACTTTAATGCTATGGTTGGGTTTTACCTTAATGATCTTTAGTAGTTGCGGATGCTTGCTAGAGTTCCAATCATAAGTGCATATGATCCAAGAAGAGAAAGTATGTTAGCTTATGCCTCTCCCTCATATAAAATTGCAATAGTGATTACCGGTCTAGTTATCGATTGCCTAGGGACAAATAACTTTCTCGTGACAAAAAGCTCTCTACTAAAACTAACTTAGTTGTGTCTTTATCTAAACAGCCCCTAGCTTTTACTTACGTGCTCTTTATATTCTTGCAAACCTATCCTATCACACCTACAAAGTACTTCTAGTTTCATACTTGTTCTAGGTAAAGCGAATGTTAAGCTTGCGTAGAGTTGTATCGGTGGTCGATAGAACTTGAGGGAATATTTGTTCTACCTTTAGCTCCTCGTTGGGTTCGACACTCTTACTTATCGAAAGAGGCTACAATTGATCCCCTATACTTGTGGGCTATCATTATGTAACGAAGTTGGAGCATGAGATATTTTTTGATTGTCTTCCTTATGAGTGGCGGTCGAGGATGAGTGATGGTCTTTTCCTACCAATCTATCCCCCTAGGAGCATGCGCGTAGTACTTTGTTTCGATGAATAATAGATTTTTGCAATAAGTATGTGAGTTCTTTATGACTAATGTTGAGTCCATGGATTATACGCACTCTCACGCTTCCACCATTGCTAGCCTCTCTAGTGCCGTGCAACTTTCGCCGGTACCATACACCCACCATATACCTTCCTAAAAACAGCCACCATACCTACCTATTATGGCATTTACATAGCCATTCCGAGATATATTGCCATGCAACTTTCCACCGTTCCGTTTATTATGACACGCTTCATCATTGTCATATTGCTTTGCATGATCATGTAGTTGACATCCTATTTGTGGCAAAGCCACCTTTCATCATTTTTATACATGTCGCCCTTGATTCATTGCACATCCCAGTACACCGTTGGAGGCATTCATATAGAGTCATATTTTGTTCTAGTATCGAGTTGTAATTTTTGAGTTGTAAGTAATAAAAGTGTGATGATCTTCATTATTAGAGCATTGTCCCATGTGAGGAAATAAAAAAAGAGAGAGAAAATGCCAAAATAAAAAGGAAAAAAGGAGAAGGCCCAAAAAATGAGAGATAAAGAGAGAAGGGGCAATGTTACTATCCTTTTTCCACACTTGTGCTTCAAAGTAGCACCATGATCTTCACGATAGAGAGTCTCATATGTTATCACTTTCATATACTAGTGGGAATTTTTCATTATAGAACTTGGCTTGTATATTCCAACGATGGGCTTCCTCAAATTGCCCTAGGTCTTCATGAGAAAGCAAGTTGGATGCACACCCACCTAGTTTTCTTTTTGAGCTTTCATAAACTTATAGCTCTAGTGCATCCGTTGCATGGCAATCCCTACTCACTCACATTGATACCTATTGATGGGCATCTCCATAGCCCGTTGATACACCTAGTTGATGTGAGACTATCTCCCTCTTTTTTTCTTCTCCACAACCACCATATTCTATTCCACCTATAGTGCTATGTCCATGGCTCATGCTCATGTCTTGCGTGAAAGTTGAAAAAGTTTGAGAACGTCAAAAGTATGAAACAATTGCTTGTCTTGTCATCGGGGTTGTGCATGATTTGAATATTTTGTGTGATAAAGATGGAGCATAGCCAAACTATATGATTTTGTAGGGATAAGCTTTCTTTGGAAATGTTATTTTGAGAAGACATAATTTCCTTGTTAGTATGCTTGAAGTATTATTGTTTTTATGTTAATATTAAACTTTTGTTTTGAATCTTATGGATCTGAACATTCATGCCACAATAAAGAAAATTACATGGATAAATATGTTAGGTAGCATTCCACATCAAAAATTCTATTTTTATCATTTACCTACTCAAGGACGAGCAGGAATTAAGCTTGGGGATGCTTGATACGTCTCCAACGTATCTATAATTTTTGATTGTTCCATGCTATTATATTATCTATTTTGGATGTTTTATATGCATTAATATGATATTTTATATTATTTTTGGGACTAACCTATTAACCTAGAGCCCAGTGCCAGTTCATGTTTTTTTTCTTGCTTTTGAGTTTCGCAGAAAAGGAATACCAAATGGAATGAAACCTTCGCGATGATTTTTCTTGGACCAGAAGACAACCAGGAGACCCCGGTGATCCACCAAGGGTGCGCGCCCGAAGTGGTAGAAACGAGGGTCGTGATGTGGTGTTGACCGATATAGGGACTGGAGATAGCAATCTCGTTGCGGTTCCAAGCAAGGAGGATGCCGCCACGGGTGCCGATGGCCGGGAGGAATAAGTAATCCAAGAAGCATGGACCGAGCGTCTCCACAACAAGGGGCAACGAGAACGAATCGAGCTTCGTTTCTTGAAGACACACAATGTTCGGGGAAACCGAAGAGATTACAGAGCGGACCGCGGTGCGCTTAGCCCTAGAGTGAAGGCCATGGACATTCCAAAACATAGTCTTGAGGGTGCACTCCATGGGGGTAGGATGGAAGCCAGGGGGAAGGGCGCGACGACGCTAGTTGGCAGCAACACCGCGGGCCGTCAGGATGGTGCTGCTCTGGACAGGGAGGGAGCCTGTTGGGATGTGCCATCCATAGTAGTCGGCGAATGCCTGCACGACTTCCTTGGCCAGCGGTTGCTCGAAGAGTTTGCTGTAGCGCTCGATAGCCGCAGAGGAGATGGGCTCGTTCTCGCGGATGATGCCGAGCCGAAGAAGGAGCATACGTTTAGCCTTAGCTTCTGAATCCAGACCCCGGTCGGCCTTGGCAATGCGGTGGCTGCGTCGAAGAGTAAAGTTGGGAGGCAGGTCCTTCCTTCTCCTCTTGGGGCCCGGAGTTGGAAGAACGGGCGCAAACCGCAGCTGAATCCCCAACACAAAATCTTGAAGCTCATCGTCCTGGGCAGCCGAAATGGCATCTGCGTGGCCAGGGGAGGCCGAGGTGCCTGGGGACTGGGCACATGGCGTGAACGGGGCAGCAGAGGCCGAGAGCGGGCAGGGGGGTCGTGGTGGGGCCGCGGGGGAGGCCGGGTTCGGTGTTGCGGCTCGGGAGGCAGGGACCGCGCGGCAAGTGCAGGGGATGCCTCGGGATCAGATCCAGCCTGTCGCTGCTCCGAGGGGGATTGGGCGGCACCCTCGAGAGGTACGGACAGGTCGTAGCCGGGCCTGCCAGGAGATCACGACCAACGTGGGGCGAGCGCGGGGATCCGGAAGCCTCGGTGGTGGGGTCTAGGGCGGCACATGCTGCATCTGCTCCTGGTGGGGCCAGTATGTCGGCAGCAGAGGGGTGGGGGCAGGATGCGTAGGCGCGGTCGGGGTGGGCGACCTGGTCATCGTACGCGGGCCACGGTCAAGGCGGCTTTGCCGCGCGCCAGGGCGACTTTTTTCCTGGGCCCGGGCTGGTGCGTCAGCAGGTAACGGGTGGGATCCAAGGATCCCATGCCAGTCCCTGGGAGGCGGAGGAGGGTGCCAGTGACGACGACGCAGTCCGGCGCCGGAGCTGCCACGGCCGTGACCGGGCGGCGGCCACGCATCACCACAATTTCCGGAGCGACGCGGAAAATCGTAGTGCCGTGGCCAAGGCCCGGGGCACGACAACGATGGAGGGACGTCGAAGGGGTCGTTGTCGTCCGTGGGTGGCGGGGGCGGTGGAGCCGGGGCCGGCAGGCGGAAGTCGGTGGAGCGGGTAACGTGGATTGTCACTGGGTAACGCAGGACCTCCAGTGCAAGCCGCTCGGCGACGTCCGGGTTGGCGCCGACGATCACGGCGTCGTTCTCCGGGAGGTAGAGGTCGGAGGAGCGCGGGATCGCATCTGGTTGGGAGTCCATGCCAAGACTCTGAAGACGGACATGTCAGAGCCATCGCGAGTCTCCGAGGCGAGCTCGTCGACCTTGTAGAACGGAGCGAGCAGGGTCACAACGGAGGAGATGTGCCAGCCGTGGTCGGGGATGACGGAGATTTCAAGGTCCACCTTGAAGCGGAGGGAGACAACTTGGGCACCGTCGAAGCGACTCCAAGGCCGTAGGAGAAGGCGGAACCGCGGACAGCGAGCCACGCCCTCCGACGCGCGCGCACGGTCCTCCAAATTCTGGAACCGAAGCAGGAACTGCGCCGGCCCGTGGTGATGAACCGAGAACATGTCCGCGGGGATGCCAAAACGCCCGCTAACAAGTCCCGTGAAGTCGGCGCAGGAGACGCCAGAGCGGCGACCGGCCACGGTGGCGAGCAGAGCACGCTGGAGAGCGACCTGCGTGGCCTCGAGGTTGGCGGAGCGAGGGAGGAAACACATCGCGCCGGCCGGGCGGAGGGCAGGGTGACCAGAGATGACGGTGGGCGTGCGTGACGAAGAGGAAGGAGCCGGGCTCGAGGAGGGTGGCGGAGACGGCCGCGGGGAGGACGCTCGAGTTGGCAAGGGGGAAGCCCACCCGAAGGACGTGGTGGGGCTTGACCCTCCCAAGCCCGTCATCGGCGAGGAGGCGGGAGCGCGCGGCTGCTTCGCCCGGCCCTAGTTAGGGAGGCAATCGTGGTGCGCAGTACAAACGCGCGCCCTGTGACCGTAAAAGCGGCACCTTCAGCACCGGATGTCATGGCGGCACTCCGCGAGCAGGTGGCCGGGGAGAGGCAGCGGGGGCACTCGTCACTGGCAGAGGACGGAGAACGGGGGCGCGCAGGGCCAGCAGGGCGGCGCGGTCGCGGGCGGCGCTGGCGCCCGACGACGGTCCAGGGCTTTTCCGGTGGGGGGTCGACGCGGTAGACCTTCGACCGTGGCCCGGAGCGGCGCGGGACGGTGGAGTCGAGCGGTGTCCCGCCACCGGAGGGGAGAGCAGAGGGGGAGGCGAGCAGGGCGTCCCGGTAGGTGGCGGCGGATGAACGAGATCCGGCCGAGGAGGGGCTAGATTCCAGCCAACGAGGCATGGGGTGCAGTCCCCCGGGGGAGGAAGAGATATGTCCATGGGACGGGGCGCAGGTCATCGGGGCCGGAGCGGCAGCCGGCGGTGGGAGTGGGGCGTGGCCGCCGGGGCCGGAGTGGCCACTGGCACGACTAGGAGCGGGGGCAGCAACCAAAATAAGCTTAATAAAATGTTTCATAAATTTGAAAATAAAAAAAATAAAGGGAAAAAGATGAAAACCGAGAAGTAAAATTGAAAAGGAAGTAAAAACCCACCAGCAGAAGTTCTAGAACCTACCCAAAACCATGAAACCACAACCGCAAATGGGTTGGCCCAATATAAGTGGTATGATCACATTGGACTGGCGCGTCGGCTCTATCCATCGCTTGGGAGCGCGCGCAGCACGCGCTGCGAAGGAAGCGGGCGCGCACCCCCCGCTGTCCTTCTGGGCCGGCCATGTGTGGCGGGGACGGTGCTTGTTCTTTTTTTTGCGGATGTTTTGTTTTTCTTTTTTTCTTTTTTTTCCAATAATTCGGGATATGAAATGTCCTAAATTTCAGAAAAGTTGCTAATTTTGAATAAAAAATCATGATTTTCAAAAAAATGCTCGGTAATTCAAAAATTATTTATGAATTTGGCAAAAAATGTTCATAAATTTTGCATTTTTACCCCTAGTTGGTTCCTACCCACGGGTTTTGCCCTTACTTTTCGAGCTTGCTCAGTTTTGCCCTTAATTTTTCCGTCGAGGTCCCTCGAATGCCCTTTGACCGTTTGACCAAAACTTTGAAAATTCATAACTAATTCATATGAACTCAGAAAAATGCAAATAAGATATCAAAATGTTCAGATAAACATTACCTTTATGTGCATATCATTTGCATTCAGGACAAAAGCACCCTTTAAACTACCTGAGGTAATTAATGTTAGTAACGTTATTAAAAATAAAAAGGTATAAACAATATTTTTTTCATGAATAAAAATTACATGCAAATGTAGGTGATGTTTTCTGAACATCCTGATATCTTATTTGCATTTTTCTCAGTTCGTATCAACTTGTTATGAAGTTTCCAAATAATGGTCAAAGTCGTTAGAACATTCTTAACAAGATGATACGAACTCAGAAAAATGCAAATAAGATATCTGGATGTTCAGAAAACATCACGTACATTTGCATGTAATTTTTATTCATGAAAAAAATATTGTTTATACCTTTTTATTTTTAATAATGTTAATAACATTAATTACCACAGGTAGTTTAAAGGGTGCTTTTGTACTGAATGCAAATGATATGCACATAAAGGTAATGTTTATCTGAACATTTTGATATATTATTTACATTTTTCTGAGTTCATATGAATTAGTTATGAATTTTCAAAGTTTTGGTCAAATGGTCAAAGGGCATTCGAGGGATCACGACGGAACAAGTAAGGGCAAAACTGAGCAAACTCAAAAAGTAAGGGCAAAACCCGTGGGTAGGAACCAACTAGGGGTAGAAATGCAATTGTCCCATTTAAAAAATGTTCATGAATTTAAAACAATGTTCATGATTTCGAAAAAATATTCGTGAAATTGAAAAATGTTCATGAAATAAGTAAATCATGATTACAGAAAAATGCTCTGGAATTCAAAAACTGTTCATGAATATGTAAAAAAATGTTCACAAACTTAAAAAATGTTCATAATTTAAAAAATTCAAACAAATGTTCGCTAATTCGAAAAATGTTCACGAATTTGGGAAAAATGTTCATGATACCAAAAATGTTCGCTAATTCTAAAAATGTTCACGAATTAAAAAAACATGTTCATGATTTTAAAAAAGTATTCTTTTATTTTAAAATGTTCATTATTTTAAAAAAAGTTCATGATTTTAAAAACATGTTCATGACTTAAGAGAATGTTCACAAATTTCTAAAAAAAATGTTCATGATTTCAAATAAAATGTTCATTAGTTTTTCAAAAATGTTCACAGTTTCAAAAAAAAATGTTCATGATTTAAGAGTAACGATTTAGTAAAAATAAAACCAAAATTTTGAAAAACAATGTTCATCATTCAATAAAAAACAATTTTAGAAAACAAATCGTGAATTAATAGATTTTTGGAAATTGAAAAACAATAATAAAAATGAAACATAAAAGTAAAGAAACAATGAAAAGAAAACAGAAAAAGTAAAAGAAAAAACGAAAAAAGATAAAGAAAAACATAAAAACCCGGTTCAGGGAAGGTTCTAGAACCTTCCCAAAACCGGTTGGGGTTAAGGGCGTGTTTGGTTGACGCCCTGAAGACCATGCCTGAAAATTTTGTGTGCCTGGTGTTGGCCTGAGATGCCGGTGTTTTCTGGCCAGGCGAGGAGTGTGTGCTTCGTAGCCAGGCCTGGGTGTGTTAAGAAACCATGCCACTGCTCACATGTACTTTCTGCTATTTTAAATTGCCGAACAAGAGGATCACCATCTCAGGCACGTCCCAGGCACATCCAGGCGTCGGGTTCGGATCGCCTGGACCAGGCTAATAACACATTCAGGTTTTAGCGGCCAGGCTAATGACGTGCTCCACTTTTCCAGGCCAGGCTACTACCAGATCTTCAGGATACCAACAAAACAAAGTACAGGCAGCTCTCAGGCCAGCCCCAGGCCAGGTAGCTTTGCTCTAGGACAGCAACCAAACAGGCCCTAAACCCCGAAATGGGCCGGCCGATAGAAACAGCAGCGGGCGAGGTACGCACCACGGCGCTCGCGGGCGCGGTACGCGCCGTATAGGATCTCCGCCATCGCTTTTCTTGTTGGATGCTCATAGTGGTCACTTTTTTTTTGAGACAAGCATAACGGTCAATTGTCGCTGAATCACATGGGGCAGCGAGCTATTGATATCATAATGGGCCGGGCCATTTTGCGATAACGGGTTTTGGGACCCTCCTCGAAGGTTTCTAACCGATTTTTACGGTTTTTTGTTTTATAGGTTTATTTTGCTTTTTCTTCTATTTTTCCATTTGGTGATAACCGGTTTTGGGAACCAGCTTGAAGGTTTCAGATTTTTTAAAATGTTTATACAATGTATTCGTGCATATTTATTTTAAAATATATACATCTAACCGTACATTTTTAAAAACTTTATTTGGCTAACATGGTCGAGTATATTCTTCTTGTGTATGAAATTTCGCGACAAATGACTTTTGGGGTCTTAGGGGTGAATAATCACAAAATTGGGTCTGTACAAAAAGTTACTGTTCAAGGATTCTTTTTGGGGGGGGGGGGGATTTCCTATATATTCATCTTCAACCATCGCAGTACAACGAATACCAGAAATAATAAATATTACATATAGATCCGTAGACCATCTAGTGACGACTACAAGCACTGAAGCGAATCGAAGGCATGCCGCCATCATCGCCCTTGCTCGTCGGAGTAAGGGAAAACTTGTTGTAGTAGACAGTCGGAAAGTCGTCGTGCTAAGACCCCGTAGGACCAACACACAAAAACATCAACCGTCACCGTCGGGAAGTTACTATTCATGGTTTTTGAAATTACAAATTGTTCCTATTGCCGAGAAGTACACTGAAGTCATTTCTTCAGAAAACTTTGTACATTAATAGAATACTTGCCCATGCTCACCACAAAAAAGTTCATATTTATATGCTTTATTTATTTATTTATTTTTATAAACTAGAAATCTATATATTGTGCGTGTAGTTTACAGAAATGTTTCTCGTGCTTAAATTAAAATGTATTTGACATTTTAAAAATGTTCACGCGTCTCAAAAATATGTTCGTGAAATTCAAAAAATACAATGGAAAATTTTGTAAAAAACATTGTTTATTTGGAATATCTTAACACTTATTCAAAAAAGTTCAAACAAGTGTTTGAAAATATATAAATCATGTATTTAAAGAATGTTCAACATGTATAGAACATTCTTGTGTATGTCGGCATTCTGGGAACTAGGGTACCCATACTTGCCTACCCGCGGCCCACGACATGACTCCCTCGACGGCCTGGTACGGCCCATCTACAAGGCTATCAAAGACAACACCCTTGCGAGCCCCCCTGGCCTCGCGAGGCGGACGACGCAAGACCTCCAGAAGGAGCGGCCTTCCCAGACGGCCTCCCGAGGAGCAGAGATTTCTATGCAGGTACACAGCCTCACGAGGCTGCGGTGACGTGAGCCATGACGACCAAGGCCAGGCGGACGCAGAGGAGACAGCTTCCCTTTCGGTGCTAAGGGAGTAAGGACAGACGTGGGTTCCCAAGGAGCCCTCCAAAGGTTTCCATTCCGGTGCAACGAGACCAAGACCACGAGCTCGGTAGGACGGATGTCATCACCGAGCCCACCGCTGTCTCACGACAGAAGCTTTGCAGGAGAAGACCACCTTTTGACAAGATAGTATGTACCTCTTGTCCCCTTTCAAATTGGCCATTGTGGTATCTCTTCCCGCCTAAGTTTCCAGAGAAGAGGACCGAGGCTGCTATAAATATAGGTTAGCCACCACCATAGTAGAGGTCGACTCATTCTCACTCCCTCTGAGTCCTCGCGAAGCAGCTCGTTCACTGCACTAGTTCATCCTCGAACCTCCTCGTGAGGCCAATCCACTACAAAGCAGGAGTAGGGTTTTACACCGAAGGTGGCCCGAACCTGGGTAAACTGCTGTGTTCATCTTCTTCCCCGCTTGAGCGCATATCCGGCGAGGCTAGGCTGTAGGACGGCGAGCTTGAAGCTTGAGAGGTTGAGATCTTCACACACGCCCCAGAGTTCGGACCTTCTTGGGTATGTGGAGCCCTGAATCCGACATTTGGCGCGTCAGGTAGGGGCGTGTGGAAGTCTCCTCCTCCATCGGCCGCGCTTCGTCCTCGCCTCGCTGCCCCCATGGCGGGCGCCGCCCTACGGGTGTGGCCGTCCGAGGCGTATGGGAGTGTCGCGGGTTGCCCGGCTTTCACCGCCGATCTGCGACGGGTGCGGTGGCCCGTAAAGTTCAGGCCGGTGTTGCCCCCGCGGTACGACGGTGTTGCGGACCCCAAAGGCTTCCTCCGGTCATACGCGCAGGCCATCGAGGCGGCGGGCGATGACGACAAGGCCATGGCGAACTCCTTCCCCTGGCTCTCACGGAGGCCCCTAGGTCCTGGCTCCGAGGCCTCCCGCGCGCCTCGATCTCCTCTTGGGAAGAACTCTGTGACCAGTTCGTCACGCGCTTTGCGGCTCCGGCGCCCCACGTGGTCGCGTGTATCATCGGCGGATCGCAGGCGCCTACATTTGGCCGCCACATCAAGCAGCTTCTCCGTCAGCAAGGTGCTGCTCGACCGCAACGCGGGGCTGTTCATGGCTGCGTCGGGCCTGAAACCGACATCACCTTCGACTCCGGAGACCACCCCAAGGCCACGACCGCGGCGGGTGCCCTCCCCATGCTGTGCATGCCCACCATCAGCAACATCATGGTGACCAAGACCCTCATCGACGGAGGCGCCGGCCTGAACGTCCTCTCAGTGGAAACCTTCGACCTGCTTCAGGCGCCGTACGACCAACTCCTCCCCACCCAGCCTTTTTCATGGGTGGTCAAGGGCTCGGCCACTCCCCTGGGGCAGATACGCCTCCCCGTCACCTTTGGCACGCGCGACAACTACCACACCAAGCACATCGACTTCGATGTCGTCCACATCAGCCTCCTGTACAACACCATCCTGGGGTACCCGGCTCTCGCCAAGTTCATGGCGGCGACCCATCCGAGCTACAACGTCGTCAAGATGCCGGGCAGCAGCCGCGTCATCATGGTGGTCGGGGATACGAAAGATGCGGTCCGGGTCCTCAAGCTCGCTTATAGGGCCGCGGCCACTTCGTGCCCTGCCACCCCGGGTGCCGCGGAGGCTCAGGAGGCCGTGCCCGCAAAGAAAAAGCAGCTGTTCTCTCAGGACCATGCTGAGACGAAGCAGGTGCCTGTGGACATCGGGGGCTCGGGCCCCACCTTCACCATTGGTGCGGGCCTTCCCCCGGACCAGGAGGAGGCGCTGGTTGGCTTCCTGAGGACCAACAAAGACGTGTTCGCATTGGAAGCGTCCGACTTGGTCAGTGTCCCGAGGGAAGTAATTGAGCACCACTTGATGGTGTGCCCTGGTGCGCGCCCGATGAAGCAAAAAGCGCGGCGTCAAGCACAAGAGAAGCAAGCATTCATCGTCCAGGAGGTCGGCAAGCTCCAAGAGGCCGGCGTCATTCGGGAAATACGGCACCCGGACTGGTTGGCGAATCCTGTGATCGTCCCCAAGAAAGGTGGGAAGGAGCGTATGTGCGTCGACTTCATGAGCCTCAACAAAGCTTGCCCTCAGGACCCTTTCTCGCTCCCGCGTATCGACCAGATTGTAGATTCCACCATCGAGTGTGATCTGCTGTGTTTTTGGGATGCTTTCTTGGGATATCATCAAATCAAGATGGCGACGGAGGATGTCGAGAAGACAACTTTTATCTCCCCGTGCAGCGTGTACTGCTACACTTGCATGCCCTTCGGGCGGAGGAACGCTGTGGCAACCTTCCAGCGGCTGGTGCACATCGCACTCGGGCCGCAGCTGAGGAGGAATGCGGAGGCATACATCGATGACATCATGGTCAAGTCACGGGAGACAAGGACCCTAATCAAAGACCTGGAAGAGACATTCGCTAACCTGCGCAACATCAACCTGAAGCTCAATCCGGAGAAGTGCTTGTTCAAGGTCCCGTCTGGCAAGTTGCTGGGTTTCCTGGTGTCGCATAGAGGGATCGAGGCCAACCCCAAGAAGGTCAAGGCAATAGAGCAGATGAGCCTGCCTCGGACCCTCAAGGAGATGCAGAAGCTTGCAGGGTGCGTGACCTCCTTGGGGCGCTTCATCTCCAAGCTCGGCGAGCGCGCCCTCCCTTTCTTCAAACTGATGAAGAAAAAGGGCCCGTTCGAGTGGACCCCGAAGGCAGAGGCGGCCTTCGAAGACGTCAAGCGATACCTCACGATCCCTCCTGTCATGGTGGCGCCTCGTCCGCGTGAGCCCCTGATGCTATACTTGGTGGCCACCCCCCACGCAGCCAGCACGGGGCTCGTGCCGGTCAGGGAAGGACCCACCTTTGCGGGCTCAAAGCGAGGCGGCCCGCGAGAAGCCAAGCAACCTTTGTTGCCCTAGGATGGCGCTCCTGAGGATCTCGTCGCTTCACCGACCCCCGAGCTCACGAGCCCCTCGTGCCCCCGCAGAGCAAGACGTCTCCGACACCTCGCCCCTCGTCGAGCATCCAGTGTACTTCGTCAGCATGGTGTTGTGCGACGCGCGCGTGCTACCCCATGCAGCAGAATCTCCTGCTCGCGCTCCTCGTCGCCTCTAGGAAGCTGCGCCACTATTTCCAAGGTCAAGGTCATATCGGCGTATCCCCTGCAGAAAGTATTGTGCAGCCCCAACACCGTGGGGAGGATTGCAGAATGGAACATCGAGCTACAGGCCTTCCAGCTGGAGTTCAGCACGACCAGGGTCATCAAAGGGGCGGCCCTGGCTGATTTCGTGGCAGAGTGGACCGACGCTCCCGATCGGGGGCTGGATGAGGGTCAATCCCTCACAACCAGCGACGAGGCGCACGACCGATGGGTCATGCCCTTCGACGGTGCCTTCGCGCGGCAGGGCGCGGGGGCTGGAGTCGTGCTCATCTCACTGATACGCCTCCAACATATCTATAATTTTTTATTGTTCCATGCTATTATATTATCTATTTTGGATGTTTTATATGCATTAGTATGCTATTTTATATTATTTTTGGGACTAACCTATTAACCTAGAGCCCAGTGCCAGTTCCTGTTTTTTTTTCTTATTTTTGAGTTTCGCATAAAAGGAATACCAAACGGAATGAAACCTTCACGATGCTTTTTCTTGGACCAGAAGACAACCAGAAGACTTGGAGATGAAGTCCGAGGAGCCACGAGGCGGCCACAAGGACGGAGGGCGCGCCCCCCACCCTTGTGGGCCCACGTGCCTCTCCTGACCTAATTATTTCGCCTATATATTCCCAAATATCCCCAAACCACCAGAGGGAGCCACGAAAACAATTTGCCACCACCGCAACCTTCTGTACCCGTGAGATCCCATCTAGGGACCTTTCCGGCACCCTGCAGGAGGGGGATTCGATCATGGAGGGCTTCTACACGAACTCTATTGCCCTTCAGATGAAGCGTGAGTAGTTTACCACAGACCTACGGGTCCATAGCTAGTAGCTAGATGGCTTCTTCTCTCTCTTTGATTCTCATACCATGTTCTCCTCGATGTTCCTGGATATCTATTCGATGTAATACTTTTTTGCGGTGTGTTTGCCGAGATCCGATGAATTGTGGATTTATGATCAACTTATCTATGAATATTATTTGAATCTTCTCCGAATTCTTTTATGCATGATATGATATCTTTGTAATTCTCTTCTAACTATTGGTTTGGTTTGGCCAACTAGATTGGTTTTTCTTGCAATGGGAGAAGTGGTTAGCTTTGGGTTCAATCTTGCGGTGTCCTGTCCCAGTGACACTAGGGGCAGCAGGGCACGTATTGCATTGTTGCCATCGAGGATAAAAAGATGGGTTTCCATCATATTGCTTGAGTTAATTCCTCTACATCATGTCATCTTACTTAATGCGTTACTCCGTTCTTTATGAACTTAATACTCTAGATGCATGCTGGATAGCGGTCGATGTGTGGAGTAACAGTAGTAGATGCAGAATCGTTTCGGTCTACATGACACGGACGTGATGCCTATATTCATGATCATTGCCTTAGATATCGTCATAACTTTGCGCTTTTCTATCAATTGCTCAGAAGTAATTTGTTCACCCAACGTATTATTTGCTATCTTGAGAGAAGCCTCTAGTGAAACCTATGGCCCCCGAGTCTATTTTTCATCATATAAGTTTCCAATCTGCAATATTAGTTTCCGATTTACTACTTTTGCAATCTTTTACTTCCGATCTATAAAACAAAAACACCAAAAAATATTTACTTTACCGTTTTTCTATCTCTATCAGATCTCACTTTTGCAAGTAACCGTGAAGGGATGGACAACCCCTTTATTGCGTTGGGTGCAAGTTGTTTGATTGTTTGTACAGGTATTTGGTGATTTGTGCATTGTCTCCTACTAGATTGATACCTTGGTCCTCAAACTAAGGGAAATACTTATGTATACTTTACTGCATCACCCTTTCCTCTTCAAGGGAAAAACCAATGCAAGATCAATAAGTAGCATCCACCAACCGAGGACGAGCTCTACTATGCTGTGCAACTTTGCTTCCAGCGCGGTGTGAAGGTATCCAACAACATCACAGAGTACGAGGGCTTGATCGCTGGCCTCAGGGCCGCGTCCACCTTAGGAATCAAGTGCCTCACCATCAAGGGCGACTCCCAACTCCTCGTCAACTTCTCCAACAAAGAGTACAAGCCGAAGGACGAGTACATGGAGGCTTACCTGGAAGAGGTACGTAAAATTGAAAAACAGTTCCTGGGCTTGGAGTTGCAGCACGTCCCGCGGGGCACGAACAAGGAAGCAGATGACAACGCCAAGAGGGCGTCCCACCGCGAGCCCCAGAGGCCTGGCGTCTTTGAGGAGAGGCTCCACAAGCCGTCAGCGCCCCCCAGCCGCGGGCTTGGCATTGCTCAGGGAGGAGCCACTAGTGCAGAACCGGGCTTTAGCGCCGGTTCGTAAGGGCCTTTAGTGCCGGTTCTGCAACCGGCACTAAAGAGTGGAGACTAAAGCCCCCCCTTTACTACCGGTTCGGCACGAACCGGCGCTAAAGTGCCACCACGTGGCACGAGCCAGGCCCGGGTGCTGGTAGACCATTAGTACTGGTTGGTAGCACCAACCGGTACTAAATGTTTGGGGGGGTTTTGGTTTTAACTTTTATTTTTCCATTAATTTTTTGTTTTCCATTTAATTCTTTTTTGTTTGCTGGAATTTTACGATACTACATATTGTACACGTTTTGCATATATATAAATAGATTTTCTCGTAGAACCGATCATATATATATATATATATATATATAATCGAATGTCTCACAACCACCATTAATTATTCACACATACACATGTATATATATACAATTTGTCCTACATGTTGCCTTGGTGCCTTCGGAGCACGATGACAAGTGGTTCATGGGGGCGGTAGCGGGTAATAGTATTCTCCTTTGGGATCTATGACCTGGTTGAGCAAAAATCCCGCTATTTCCTCTTGAAGTGCTCGTATGCGCTCCTCTGGTAGGAGCTGGTCCCGCACCTCTTTGAACTGTTAAGAAGGAGATCAATATGCATGTGTATTAGTTGTGTGACTAGATATCGACAATCATGTAAGATTTGTGAATAGTGTTCTGGCAAACGTACCTAGTCCTGTCTATCAGATCTGCTCCTTTCGGACGCCATCATGCGAATGTTCTCGCAAACGTAGTATGCACACACTTCAGTCCCCGGCGCTTGCTTCAGGGCCTTTACAAGAATAGAATTTAATCAGATAATAATTAATCAAGCATGTTAATTAATTAATGGTATTGAAACAAGGATTAAAGAGATGGTAGCTAGCTAGTACTACTTAATTACTACCTTGGGTCGATACCAACATAGCTTTTGTCGCCATTTTCCTGGAGTCACCTTGATGTACTTTGCCCAAGCCCTGCCCGCCGGCAAAGAAAATTAATAAAGGGGTTATTAAAAATAGTTCATATCAGGAAATGACGAACTAAATAGGCCGAGATATAGTTAATAATTATTGAAATTACCTGTTGACTATCCCCTTCACAATGCTGTAGTCACTATCTTTTTTAAGTAGTGAGTCCAATACTTCAACTTTTCCTTCGTCAACTTTAATGTCTAACAAGATCTAGTGGAAGCTGCATGCGCATACGTTTGCATGTATAAATTAAGCGGGCATGTGCATAACACCAATCAACTATAACCCTAAACCCTATACACTTATTAACATCTAGCTAGTAAGCAAAAACAGAATTTGTAGTACAAGACAGTGTGACTCACTCGAAGTTTTAAGGAAGTAGTATATCTTCATTGCTATTGAGGCGCTTCAAGAACTCTAGCATGCATTTCTCTACATCTTGTCTACACCATTCCAATTTCCATGTGTATTCATTAACGGTATTTGGGTCAATGAACCCAATGCCATAGCGCCCAGCTTTTTTCGTTTCATACATCTTCATCCTGCATAATACCACAGAAAAGAATATATAGTGAGGATATATAATTACAGGTAATTAATGATCAATCAATGAGCACTAGAGCTAGCTTGAGACTTAAATTACAGAAAGAAATCACTTACAGACAATAGCAACTGACGATAGATTTGTCGAGTGCATCTTGATTGAATAACTGAAATAGTTCTGAATACTCAACGGACAGAGCTTTCTTATTGAAGTAATGATCTTCCTCGACTTGCACCATGAGAGACTCTCGATTGGAAATCTTGGTAATTTTCATGTACCAATCATGCAATTCATACATTCTCGTTGGGAGGTTCTTGACCTCCTCGGGCTCGACCAAAGGTTGGCCCTGGACATATTTCCGTTTTATTTCCTCCTCTCTAAGCGGAGACATGGGCTCGATCTCGAGGAGTTGTCCAACAGTGATCTTGAGCATTTCAGCCTGCATTATATGCTCCTCGGTTATTACCACATCGCCCAGCTTGGGAACGTAAACGGTTTGCCCGCAATAATATTGGGCGCGTGTACTCTCATGTGTTGTTGGCACAACAAGCGGGGGGGGGGGTCGATTGCGCCGCCTGTTCTCCCAGCTGGGGAACGGTTTTCCCGCATTTTTTGACAGCTGCTTGTTGGCTTGAGCTCGAGCTCGCTTCTTTCTGTAGTCGTGCTCGATGTGCCTTCCTAATGTAGCGCTCATAGTCTGAGTCAACAGGCTTGGGAGCTGGTGGTCTAGCCATACGAATGAAGTGGTCAATCTTTTCCTCAGGCACTTTCTCCCTCGGTGGCGTTGCCGGTTTCGGTCGAAAATGAGCGTCCACTTGGGCCCGCACTATTGCATCGTTTTGCTCCTCGGTCATGTCGTAAGGCCTCTGAGGAAGAGGAGCGAGGCTGCTTGGACCATATTTACATCGCTTGTCTCTGCCTGTACTTTTTGTACTACCTCGACTCGTACCGCTACGCACCATAGCTGCGGCGTGTCTCTTCTGCGATTGCTTAGGCGGCGGAGACGGCTGACGTGCCTTAGTTGGAGCAGGAGGAGTGGCCTGACGCTGTGCCGGACTTGAAGCAGGAGGTGTGGCCTGACACGGTGTCGGACTTGAAACAGGAGGTGTGGCCTGACGCTGTGCCGGACTTGAAGCAGGAGGTGTGGCCTGACATGGTGTCAGACTTGAAACAGGAGGAGTGGCCTGACGCTGTGCCGGACTTGAAGCAGGAGTCTGCTCACGCGTTCGTGGACTTGGAGGAGCGGGAGTCTGCTGACACGGTGGCGGACTTCGAGGAGGAGTCGGCAGACGCGGTGTCGGTGGACTTCGAAAGATGATGCAATCCTTTCTCCATAGGATGATACGATGTATGGCCTCTCCCAGTGTGTGCTCGTCGTCACCTCCAGGAATGTCAAGATCTAGCCCCGAATATGGGTCCACCACCTCATCAACCAAGACACGAGCATAGCCCTCTGGAATCGGGGCGCAATGGAAGGTTGCTTCGGGGGTAATTGTAAAAGAAACGGCGTCCGCCACCTTCATGGATATGTTCTTCATTTTGAAGTGTAGCTCATAGTTAGTGTTCTCTATGATGTCATCCACAGGGTATGTATCCAGCAGTGCGTCGCCCGGGGCGGAACCAACGCTGCTTCTCGGCATGGATGGGATGGTGCTATCCAATGCTGGATGATCATCTGCTTGCTGCTGCCGCTGCTGAGACCCCCTTTCCTGGCTAAGTGAGTCGATCTGCTGCTGCTGTTTCTGGAATTTGAGTGCCAAGTCCGCGTGCCTTGCTTCTAGGCCTTGAAGGCGTTCCGCGTCTTGCTTCCTCTGCTCCTCCTCCAGCTTCCTCTTCTTCTCCTCCTCCATCTTCTTTCTTGCACGGGTCCTGTAGTCGTCGTTCCATTCCGAAAAGCCCTCATACCAGGGAATAACGCCCTTGCCTCGTGTTCTTCCCGGGTGTTCAGGATTTCCTAGGGCGCGCGTAAGCTCGTCGTTCTCTCTGTTGGGCGTGAACACCCCCTTTCGAGCATCTTCTATTGCGTCAAGTAACTTTTGTTCTGCTCCTTTTAGACTTGCCTTCTTCGAAACCAGGCCTGTCTTCGGGTCCAACGCCCCCCATGCGCATAGAACCAAGTTCTGCACCTGGGGGGCCAGCTCCTAGTAACCGGAGTGACCCCTGCATCCTCCATCTCTTGCTCAGACTTATCCCACTTAGGCATTGCCACCGCATAGCCACCTGGACCCAGCCTATGGAACTGCGTCTTTTTTGCGGCATTGGCCTTGTTTTTTCTCGACCGTTCCTTAGATAATTCTGATTCCTTGAATTTCACAAAAGCGGGCCAGTGTTCTCTTTGCTTCTCCAGTGTTCCCTTGAATTCTGGAGTCTTCCTTTCTGCAGCGAGGTAGTTGGCCCATACAGTTTTCTTGTGG
The DNA here is from genome assembly GCF_018294505.1 of Triticum aestivum. Lineage (NCBI taxonomy): Eukaryota > Viridiplantae > Streptophyta > Magnoliopsida > Poales > Poaceae > Triticum > Triticum aestivum. The sequence goes on from NC_057814.1 coordinate 435,343,993, forward strand.
GTGTTGAATGCAATTGCCATCTTCTTAAGAGCAGCGTCCTTGACTTTCTGCACATCTGCATCAGTGAAATAATCTGGTAGGGTGAAATGTTCCATCAGAGATTCCCAAAGCTTTTGTTTTGCTCTGTCGTCGACCCAAGTAACATCTGGGCGTTTAGTTTTTGGCTCTTTCCATTCTTGAATGGAGATCGGGAGTTGGTCCTTCACAAGAACTCTGCACTGACGAACGAACTTGTTTGCAATGTTCTTAGGCGTGAGGGGTTTGCCACTAGCTTTGATGGAATCGATGTTGTACTTTACACCCTCCTTCAACTTTTTTCCCAGGCCGCGCTTTGTCCTGCTGTCTGTAGAAGCAGATTTGCTCGATCTGGAGGGCTGAAAGAAGAAAGATCGATTCGTTAATATATCTTCAAATAAAAAAACATGTGATGATCACTAGATGCCTGCTTATATAAATATACCTCGCCGGTAGTCTTTGTTATTTCAAGATCAACATTGTATTCGTCATCATAATCATTGTCTGCGTCATCATAATCATAATCATAGTTCATGACTTCATCAGCTCGGTCGTCGAGATTGAATATCTTATCATCACCCTCCCCGGTATTGTTCAGATATTGGGAGCCGTCATTTGCTTCATTCAAATCATCTGGCCTGCTAGGGCTGCGTATGATCTCGAACAGGGCCTCTTCTCCCTCTCTGCCGGTATTGTCCACCATAGCTTTTATTTAACTAATACCGAAGAAATATAAAACAATTTAGTATTCAAATTACAATGCATGGATGCAATCAATAAGGAAAAACTGAATCATATAGTAGATAATTTGCATCGTCTCGAATAATATATAATCTCGAATACATCGTCTCGAATAATATATAATCTCGAATACATCACTGGCTAGGTAGCTAATAAAGATCGAATACTACAGAAGAATCTAGGCCACTCGCGGTTCCTGGGGCACGGGCGGTGGACACCCAAAGACAAGGAACCATCACAGGATCATATCTCCGGTCATCTGCCCAAAGAACCTGCCAGGTATTGGAGAACCTGACGTCCATAGCAGCCATGTAGCGATGGACGTGCTCGTCCTCCTCCCTGACACGACGACGCACCACCTCCGGCAGGGCCGGCTCCCTCTGCACCGAATGTGGCCCACGCGAACGCCACCAAAGGAGATCAGGGTCGACGACGGGACCCGAGGCTGGGTTCCTCACCAAGCGGCGCGCCCCTCCAGGTAGCACCTCCCAGTGCCAGCCCGGCGGAGCCCAATCCCGGACATGGGTCAGCCGGACTTCGTCGCGAACGGGTCGACGACGAGGATGCGGGCCGGGCATCGTCGAGAACAAATACTATATGCCCGCAAAAAGTAACATTTTTTAAATTATTGGATTGTGATAACTAAAATTATAAGAAACTGAAAAAACATCGATCATCGTCTAACAATTTGACATTAATCTAATTCATCTAGCTAAAACTAATTCTAAAATTTCTAACATTTCTATAACATTTCTAATATTTCTATAACCAAAAAACAGAAAAATTGCTAACATTTCTATAACTAAAATTATAAGAAACTAAAAACTACCATTTCTATAACATTTCTAACATTTCTATAACAATTTGAAATTAATCGAATTCATCTAGATAAAACTAACATTTCTAACATTTCTATATACTATTTGACATTAATCTAATTAATTAATTAATTCATCTAAAACATTTGTATAAAAAACAGAAAAAGCAGAATCGTGTGTGTGTTTCTGTGTGCGTGTGTGTGTGTGTGTGCGTGTGTGTGCGTGTGTGTGTGCGCGCGCGTGCGCGTGTGCACCCTACGGCGCCGGCAGCGCGGTGGCTTTGATTGGAGGGAGGAGAGGGGCCGGGGAGAGGGGCTCACAGCGTGGGCGACGGCGACGGCGAGGCGACGGGACGGCGAGGCAGAGGGGACGGCGACGGATGGCGACGGGGACGACGACTGGGGCGGCGGCGACGGCGACGGACGACGACGGGGACGGCGACGGGGGCGGCGGCGAGGGGCGGCGGCGACAGGGCAGAGGAGAAGAAGCAGAGGGAGAACGAACTGCCGAATTTTTTTGAAGTGTTTTCTTATATAGAACCCACCTTTAGTACCGGTTGGAACCACCAACCGGTACTAAAGATCTGTTTTGGCCAGGCGAAGCGGCGGGAAGCGCACACCTTTAGTACCGGGTGGTGGCACCAACCGGTACTGAAGACCCCCCTTTAGTACTGGTTGGAGCCACGACCCGGTACTAAAGGGGTGCAGTGGCGCGGTGCGGTGCGGGCAAGTTTAGTCCCACCTCGCTAGCCGAAGGGCGCCCGCACCTGCTTATAAGCCCCGCTGCGGCAGCTGTCTCGAGCTCCTCTCTATTGCAGGCCTTGTGGGCCTACCTGTTCTATGCTACCCTTTGGGCCTATTGGGCCTTTGCGGGCCTGCATCCTGGCCCAACAACAGGTCGGGTTTCTAGTCGTATGCAGGCCGCTGTGGCGCAGTAGGCGGGCTTTTTTATTTTCTTATTTTTTTGCTTTATTTATTTTTGTTTTATTTATTTTTGAGTGTTTTTGCTGTATTTAGAGTTTCTTTGTGAATATTTTTGCTTTAGGTACAAAAAATTACAAACTTTCTATTAGTGCCGGTAGTTTACAAATTTGAATAGTTTACAATTTGAATTATTTGAAATTTGTGTGAATCACTAGTTTGTGAATAACTTAACTTTGAAAATAGATTTTTAGTGATTCTTTTTTCTTATGTTTAATATTAGTGTGTTTTATCATTATATTCAATTTGGTAATGCTTAGGTTATTTAAAAAATGAAATGCCTTTGTAACGGATAAGCTTTCGTCCGAAACCCTGATACTTCGAAAGAGATTGTCCATTTTATACACGAAGTGCATCCAGTTTTTGCGGTAACCCTCTCTACTTTTTTGCACATGCTATGTGGGTGAAATTATGATACCATGCCAACTTTCAACCTTTTCTGAGTTCATTTGAAATGCTTTTCAATTTCAGGGTCATTTAGCTGAAAAAATCAGTAAATGCATGAAAGAATTTGTTTGCACATAAAATTTCTTCGCGTTTCAAATGCCAAAACACATAACTACCCTAACTATTACAGAGATTCCCTCCTGGGTGTGAAACACAGAAGAAAGTGATGATAGTGAAGCCGATCACATCCCAGATCTTTGGGTGTGAAACTTTTTCTTCGCGTATGTCCCTTTGCGCCGTAGCCATGGAAAATCTTCATCATTTAACTGGATGCTCGGGTCAATATTCACTGTGAATGGAGCAATTTCATCAAACTTTTCATAATCTTCTGACATGTCTGTCTTGTCATCCACTCCCACGATGTTTCTCTTCCCAGAAAGAACTATGTGGCGCTTTGGCTCATCGTATGATGCATTCGCTTCCTTATCTTTTCTTTTCTCGGCTTGGTAGACATATCCTTCACATAGAAAACCTGTGCCACATCATTAGCTAGGACGAATGGTTCGTCTGCATACGCAAGATTGTTGAGATCCACTGTTGTCATTCCATACTGCGGGTCTTCCGTTACCCCATATCGTGTCATATTGACCCATTTGCACCGAAACAAAGGGACCTTCAAACCACGTCCATAGTCAAGTTCCCATATCTCCTCTATGTAACCATAATATGTTTCCTTTCCCGTCTTGGTTGTTGCATCAAAGCGGACACCACTGTTTTGGTTGGTGCTCTTCTTATCTTGGGCGATCGTGTAAAATGTATTACCATTTATCTCGTACCCTTTGAAAGTCATTATATTCGAAGATGGTAACTGGGACAGCGAGTACAGGTCATCTTCAATAGAGGCGTCATGCATGGTACGTGTCTGCAACCAGCCGGCGAAACTCCTGGTTTGTTCACGTGTAATCCAGTCATCAGACCGCTCCGGGTGTTTGGAGCGTAGAAAATTCTTGTGTTCGTCCATATACGGAGCCACCAAGGCGGAATTCTGTATAACTGTGTAGTGTGCTTCAGTGAGAGAATGTCCGTCCATACATATTTTTTGATTCCCTCCTAGCGTGCCTTTTCCATCCAGTCTGCCCTTATGCCGCGATTCAGGAACACCAATCGGCTTAAGGTCAGGAATAAAGTCAATACAAAACTCAATGACCTCCTCATTTTCATGGCCCTTGGAGATGCTTCCTTCTGGCCTAGCACGGTTATGAACATATTTCTTTAAGACTCCCATGAACCTCTCAAAGGGGAACATATTGTGTAGAAATACAGGACCCAAAACGTTAATCTCTTCGCATAGGTGAACTAGGACGTGCGTCATGATGTTGAAGAAGGATGGTGGGAACACCAACTCGAAACTGACAAGACATTGCACCAAATCATTCTCTAACCTTGGTATGATTTCTGGATCGATTACCTTCTGAGAGATTGCATTGAGGAATGCACATAGCTTCACAATGGCTAATCGAACGTTATCCGGTAGAAGCCCCCTCAATGCAACCGGAAGCAGTTGCGTCATAATCACGTGGCAGTCATGAGACTTTAGGTTCTGGAACTTTTTCTCTGCCATGTTTATTATTCCCTTTATATTCGACGAGAAGCCAGACGGTACCTTAATACTGAGCAGGCATTCAAAGAAGATTTCCTTCTCTTCTTTGGTAAGAGCATAGCTGGCATGACCCTGATGTATGCCGTCTTTTCCATGCATACGTTGCTGGTCCTCCCGTGCCTCAGGTGTATCTTTTGTCTTCCCATACACGCCCAAGAAGCCAAGCAGGGTCACGCAAAGATTCTTCGTCACGTGCATCACGTCGATTGCAGAGCGGACCTCTAGATCTTTCCAATAGGGCAGGTCCCAAAATATAGATTTCTTCTTCCACATGGGTGCGCGTCCGTCAGCGTCATTCGGAACAGGTTGTCCGCCAGGACCCTTTCCAAAGACTACCTTCAAATCCTTGACCATATCATGTACATCAGCACCAGTACGGTGGCGAGGCTTCGTCCGGTGATCCGCCTCACCTTTGAAATGCTTGCCTTTCTTTCTTACGGGATGCCTGCTCGGAAGAAATCGACGATGTCCCAGGTACACATTCTTCCTACAATTGTCCAAATATATACTGTCGGTATCATCCAAACAGTGCGTGCATGCGCGGTATCCCTTGTTTGTCTGTCCTGAAAGGTTACTGAGAGCAGGCCAATCATTGATGGTCACGAACAGCAAGGCCTTTAGGTCAAATTCTTCCCCCATGTGCTCATCCCACGCACGTACACCTGTTCCATTCCACAGCTGTAAGAGTTCTTCAACTAATGGCCTTAGGTACACATCAATGTCGTTGCCGGGTTGCTTAGGGCCTTGGATGAGCACTGGCATCATAATGAACTTCCGCTTCATGCACAACCAAGGAGGAAGGTTATACAAACATAGAGTCACAGGCCAGGTGCTATGGTTGCTGCTCTGCTCCCCAAAAGGATTAATGCCATCTGCGCTTAGACCAAACCATACGTTCCTTGCGTCATCTGCAAACTCCTTCCCGTACTTTCTCTCAATTTTTCTCCACTGCGACCCGTCAGCGGGTACTCTCAACTTTCCGTCTTTCTTACGGTCTTCTCTGTGCCATCGCATCGCCTTGGCATGCTCTTTGTTTTGGAACAAACGTTTCAACCGTGGTATTATAGGAGCATACCACATCACCTTGGCAGGAATCTTCTTCCTGGGGCGCTCACCCTCGACATCACTAGGGTCATCGCGCCTGATCTTATAGCGCAATGCACCGCATACCGGGCAAGCGTTCAAATCCCCGTACTCACCGCGGTAGAGGATGCAGTCATTAGGGCATGCATGTATCTTCTGCACCTCTAACCCTAGAGGGCAGACAGCCTTCTTTGCTTTGTACGTACTCTCGGGCAATTCGTTGTCCTTTGGAAGCATATTCTTTATCATTACCAGCAACTTTCCAAATCCCTTGTCAGATACACCATTCTCTGCCTTCCATTGCAGCAATTCTAGTGTGGTGACCAACTTTTTCTTGTCAGCTTCGCAATTCGGGTACAACAATTTCTTGTGATCCTCTAACATGCGCTACAACTTCTTCTTCTCCAAATCACTTGCGCAGTTTCTCTTTGCATCGGCAATGGCCCGACCTAGATCATCAGCGGGCTCATCTGATGGCTCTTCTTCAGCTTCTTCCCGCATTGCCAGCTCGGCTTCTTCCCCCATTGTTGTATCATCGTATTCAGGGAACCCATGGCCAGGATAGCTGTCGTCCTCTTCTTCTTCATTGTCTTCCATCATAACCCCTCTTTCTCCGTGCTTGGTCCAAACATTATAGTGGGGCATGAAACCGGACTTAAATAGGTGGACGTGAATGGTTCTTGACGTAGAGTAATTGTGATCATTCTTACAGACTAAACACGGACAAGTCATAAAACCATCCGTCCGCTTGTTTGCCTCAGCCGCAAGCAAAAATTTTTGCACGCCATTAATGAACTCGGGAGAGCATCGATCATCGTACATCCATTGTCGGCTCATCTTCATTACACAACACCGAATAGTCCAAATTAATACAAGTTCACACATAAAGTTCATACAAAAAGTTCATACAAGACTTAAATGCAACAAACAAATAACTCTCTAACTAAAGAATTTAAATGCAAGAACAAATGCGATCAAAATCGCAACTAAGGTAACAATTGATCCAACAGCATAATGATACCAAGCCTCACTAGCAATGGCATATTTTCTAATCTTTCTAATCTTCAAGCGCATTTTCTCCATCTTGATCTTGTGATCATCGACGACATCAGCAACATGCAACTCCAATTCCATCTTCTCCCCCTCAATTCTTTTCAATTTTTCTTTCAAATACTCGTTTTCTCTTTCAACTAAATTTAACCTCTCGACAATAGGGTCGGTTGGAATTTCCGGTTCACAAACCTCCTAGACAAAAATATCTATGTCAACTTGATGGGCATAATTTGTCATAAACACGAAATGCAACAACTAGTTTTAAAAGAGAATATACCACATCCGAATCATAACAAGGACGAGGGCCGACGGGGACGGATATCAAAACCATGGCACTATGTATAACAAACAACGTACGGGTAAGATAATTATACGAGTAACTATATATCCAAATCACACAAACATCAATTTGGTAATGTAAAAGATTCATGAACAAGAGGCTCACCACAAGGTGGTGCCGGCGACGGAACGGTGCGGGCGATCGACTGTGGTTACGACGGAGATTTAGAAGGCACTAAGTAAACCACACCTACATATGCAAACTAAGTGTTAGTTTTGACCACAAATTGCATATAAATCAAATACTAGCACATATATTTTCTACCAAATTACTAAACTCATAAATTAATCACTATACAAAGCATTGCAAGAGCTAATCTAGCAATGAGAGATGAAAGGACAAAGTTGCTAATCTTTGTGATCATTTGAATGGATGGGGGCCTTCAAATCTTGACAAATTTTGGGCAAAATATGTGATGAGCTCGAGAGGAAGAGGGGAAGAACAGAGAGGAGAGGGGAAAGGGGAAGAACAAAGCGAGCTCGGGTGGACGAAGGGTTTATGTAGGACGACCTTTAGCACCGGTTCGTGCCATGAACCGGTACTAAAGGTGCTGGAGGGGCCCCAGACTGACAACATCCTGCCACCACTCACTTTAGTACCGGTCCGTGGCACGAACCGGTGCTAAAGGTCGGCCACGAACCGGTACTAATGAAAGCGGCTGGCTAGCCATTGGAACCGACACTAATGCACACATTAGTGCTGGCTCAAAAGCAAACCGACACTAATGTGCTTGACATTTGACCCTTTTTCTACTAGTGAGCTGCCGCCGGCCCCGACCTCGGGAGCCCCGACTTGTGGCCCGACCTCAGGAGCCCGCTTGCTCACCATTCTACTGGCCAACTGTTGGGAAACGTTGCATGGAAAACAAAAAAAATTCTACGCACACGCAAGATCTATCCATGGAGATGCATAGCAATGAGATGGGAGAGTGTGTCTACGTACCCTCGTAGACCGTAAGCGGAAGCGTTTAACAACGTGGTTGATGTAGTCAAACTTCTTCGCGCTCCAATCGATCAAGTACCGAACGTACGACACCTCCGCGTTCAGCACACGTTCAGCTCGGTGACGTCCTCCGCCTTCTTGATCCAGCAAGACGGCGAGGTAGTAGATGAGTTCCGGTAGCACGATGGTGTGGTGACGATGATGTTGAAGCTATCTCCGCAGGGCTTCGCCTAAGCACTACGAAAATATGACTGGGGGTGTAAACGGTGGAGGGGGGAGCCGCACACGGCTAAGATAATGTTCTGGTGTGCTAGGCGCCCCCACTCCCACACATATATAGGTGGGGGTAGGAGGGAGCAGCCAGGAGGGCGCCCCAAGTAGGCCGAATCCTACTTGGGGTCTCCTCCCAAGTGGCACCCCCTTCCTTATTTGGAGTGCGGGAGGAAGGAAGGAGGAGGTGGCGCCCCCCCTCTTTCCTTTCTCTCCTGAGGAGGGAAAGGCAGGAGGGGCCACCCTCCCCTTTCCTTCCCCTAGGGCCGGCCTGCCAAGGAGAGGGGTGCACCAGCCCCCTAGTGGGCTGGTCTATCTCCCCCTTTGGCCCATTAGGCCCATACACTTACCGAGGGTGTCCGGAACCTCTTCCGGTGACCCGATGACTACCCGGTGCACTCCGAAACTATTCCAGTGTCCAAATATCATCATCCTATATATCAATATTTACCTCTTTACCATTTCGAGACTCCTCGTCATGTCTGTGATCTCATCCGGGACTCCGAACAACATTCGGTCACCAAATCATATAACTCATATAACACTATATCGTCAATGAATGTTAAGCGTGCGAACCCTACGGGTTCGAGAACTATGTAGACATGACCGAGACACCTCTCTGGTCAGTAACCAATAGCGGAACCTGGATGCCCATATTGGCTCCTACATATCCTACGAAGATCTTTATCGGTCGAACCTTTATGACAACATACGTAATTCCCTTTATCCATCAGTATGTTACTTGCCCGAGATTCGATCGTCGGTATCTTCATACCTAGTTCAATCTCGTTACCGGCAAGTCTCTTTACTTGTTCCGTAATACATCATCTTGCAACTAACTCCTTAGTCACTTTGCTTGCAAGGCTTCTTTATGATATGTATTACCGAGAGGGCCCAGAGATACCTCTCCGATACTTGGAGTGACAAATCCTAATCTCGATCTATGCCAACTCAACAAACACCTTCGGAGATACCTGTAGAGCCTCTTTATGATCACCCAGTTACGTTGTGATGTTTGATAGCACACAAGGTATTCCTCCGGTATCTGGGAGTTGCATAATCTCATAGTCGAAGGAATGTGTATTTGTCATCAAGAAAGCAATAGCAATAAACTGAACAATCAATATTGTAACCTGACGGATGGGTCTTGTCTATCACATAATTCTCCTAATGATGTGATCTCATTATCAAATGACAACACATGTCTATGGTTAGGAAACCTTAACCACCTTTGATCAACGAGCTAGTCTAGTAAAGGCTCACTAGGGACACGGTATTTGTTTATGTATTCACACATGTATTTAAGTTTCTAATCAATAGAATTCTAGCATGAATAATAAACTTTTACCATGATTAAGGAAATATAATAATAACCATTTTATTATTGCCTCTAGGGAATATTTCACACAGTCTCCCACTTGCACTAGAGTCAATAATCTAGTTCACATCACCATGTGATTAACACCCGTAGTTCACATCGCCATGTGACTAACACCCAAAGAGTTTACTAGAGTCAATAATTTAGTTCACATCGTCATGTGATTAAATACCAAAGAGTACTAAGGTGTGATCATGTTTTGCTCATGAGAGAGGTTTAGTCAATGGGTCTGCCACATTCAGATCCATATGTATTTTGCAAATTTCTATGTCTACAATGCTCTGCATGGAGCTACTCTAGCTAATTGCTCCCACTTTCAATACGTATCCAGATTGAGACTCAGAGTCATCCAGATCGGTGTCAAAGCTTGCATCAACGTAACCCTTTACGATGAACTCTTTATAACCTCCATAACCGAGAAACATTTCCTTAGTCTATTTCAGGTACTTTAGGATGTTCTTGACCATTTTCTAGTGATCCACTCTTGCTTACTTTGGTACCTCCCTACCAAACTTATGGCAAGGCACACATCAGGTCTAGTACATGATGTCTACTAGGACTACGTCGGTATTTCCCCAAAGAGGAAGGGATGATGCAGCACAACAGCGGTAGGTATTTCCCTCAGTGAAGAAACCAAGGTTATCGAACCAGTAGGAGAACCAAGTAACACAACATAAACAACCCCTGCACACAGATAACAAATCCTCGCAACCGGACGAGTTAAAGGGGTTGTCAATCCCTTGTGGGTAACGGTGCTCAAGATGGCAAACAGACGTGAGATAAATTGTAGTAGATTGAAAGATCGAATGCCAAATAAAATAAATAATAATAAAATGCAGCAAGGTATTTTGTATTTTTAGTTTAATAGATCTGAAAATAAATGCAAAAGAAAAGTAGATCGCAAAGGCAAATATATGAGAAAGAGACCCGGGGGCTGTAGGTTTCACTAGTGGCTTCTCTCGAGAAAAATAGCAAACGGTGGGTGAACAAATTACTGTTGGGCAATTGATAGAACTTCAAATGATCATGATGATATCTAGGCAATGATCATTATATAGGCATCACATCCAAGATTAGTAGACCGACTCCTGCCTGCATCTACTACTATTACTCCACACATCGACCGCTATCCAGCATGCATCTAGTGTATTAAGTTCATGGAGAAACGGAGTAATGCAATAAGAACGATGACATGATGTAGACAAGATCTATCTATGTAGAGATAGACCCCATCGTTTTATCCTTAGTAGCAATGATACATACGCGTCGGTTCCCCTTCTGTCACTGGGATCAAGCACCGTAAGATCGAACCCACTACAAAGCACCTCTTCCCATTGCAAGATAAATAGATCAAGTTGGCCAAACAAAACCCAAATATTGGATAAGAAATACGAGGCTATAAGCAATCATGCACAAAAGAGATCAAAGAGACTCAAATACTTTCATGGATATAAAAAGATATAACTGATCATAAACTCAAAGTTCATCAGATCCTAACAAACAAACCGCAAAAAGACTTACATCATATGGATCTCCAAGAGACCATTGTATTGAGAATTCAGCGAGAGAGAGAGAGGAAGCCATATAGCTACTAACTACGGACCCGAAGGTCTACAAAGAACTACTCACACAGCATCGGAGAGGCACCAATGGAGGTGGTGAACCCCATCCGTGATGGTGTCTAGATTGGATATGGTGGTTTTGGACTCTGCGGCGGCTGGAATTGATTTACGTCGACTCACCTAGGGTTTTGGGAATATTGGGGTATTTATAGAGCAAAGAGGTGGTCCGGTGGCACTCGAGGTGGGCACAACCCACCAGGGCACGCCTGGGCCTCCTGGCGCACCCTGGTGGTTTGTGCTCTCCTCGGAGCACCCCCCAGGCGCAGCCAGGGCCCATTATGTGTCTTCTGGTCTAAAAAAATCTACGTGAAGTTTCGTTGCATTTGGACTCCGTTTGATACTGATTTCCTGCCATGTAAAAAACATGCAGAAAGCAGCAACTGACACTTGGCACTATGTCAATAGGTTAGTACCAAAAAATTATTATAAAACATCCAAGATTGATAATATAATAGCATGGAACAATAAAAAATTATAGATACGTTGGAGACGTATCAGCATCCCCAAGCTTAACTCCTATTCGTCCTCGAGTAGGTAAGTGATAAAAATAGAATTTTTTATGTGGAATGCTGCCTAACATGTCATATCATATTCTTTTCTTTATAGCATGGACATTTGGACTTTTATATTGTTCAAATCAATAGTCTAGTTTTGACATGATAATTTAAATACTCAAGCATATCAACAAGCAACCATGTCTTTCAAAATATCAATGCTAAAATAAGTTGTCCCTAGCCCATCATGCTCAAACATTAATCCATTCATGAAACACACTCGCATATTAGCTACACCCAATACTCAAGTACGATCATATTGCATCCTAGTTGGTGCTTTTATAACAGAAGATGGAGACTCAAATTCAAAATAAAAATTGCATAAAGTAAAAGAAAGGCCCTTCGTAGAGGGAAGTAGGGATTTGTAGAGGTGCCAGAGCTCAAAGCGAAAAACTTAGAGATAAAAACATTTGGGAGGTGTATCCTTCCCACCAATGAAAACGACTTAGAGTTCCCAACACTTTTCATGCTAGATATATCATAGGCGGTTCCCAAACAGAAAATAAAGTTTATTCCTTTTTCCACCATACTTTCACTTTCCATGGCTAGCCGTATCCATGGTTGCCCTCCATACCAACACTTTCCAAGGAATTTATGACAGCATAAAGTAAATTCATTTTTCATTTCGGGACTGGGCATCCTAAAACCTTCGCCTTACTCTCGTGCAATGACAAGTGAATAAACACTCATCGTGAGAATAACACATCTAGCATGGAAAATATTAGCCACCCCTCACCGCTCCGTGAGCGAAACGAACACACAAAAGAGAAGTTTATTTTGAAAATTAGAGATGGCACATGCAAATTTGCTTATAACGGCAAAAGAATACCGCATATAGGTAGATATAGTGGAGTCATGTGGCAAAACTGGTTTAAAGGTTTTTGGATGCACAAGTAGAGATCATACTTAGTGCAAAATGAAGGCTAGCAAAAGATTGAGAAGTGACCAACCAAGAAACGAATAATCTCATAAGCAAGAATTAAGCATAATTAACACCGAATAATGTGCCACAAGTAGGATATAATTTCATTGCATGACTATTGACTTTCGTGCTTGCATCGGGAATCACAAACCTTAACACCAATATTCTTACTAAAGAATAATTACTCATCAACATTACTCACATATCACATCATCATATCTCAAAACTATTACTAAGAATCAAGTTTATTTTGTCCAATGATCCTCATGAAAGTTTTTATTATATCCTTCTTGGATATCTATCACTTTGGGACTAATTTTCATGTTTTGCTTTTCATAAGCTCAAACAAATATAAGTGAAGATCATTAGCATAATTTTTTTCTTTCTCTCAAAATAATTTAGGTGAAGCAAGAGAGAATTTCTTGAAAATTTTACTAACTCTCAAATAAATATAAGTGAAGCAAGAGAGCATTTCTTCAAAAATACTAAAGCACACTGTGCTAAAAAAGTTATAAGTGAAGCACTAGAGCAAGTCCATAGCTCATAAAAGATTTAAGTGAAGCATAGAGAGCAATTCTAACAAGTCATGACATAATTTTGGCTCTCTCAAATAGGTGTGTCCAGCAAGGGATCAAGACTTAAAACACAAAATAAAACAAGCAAAGACTCATATCATACAAGACGCTCCAAGCAAAACACATAGTATGTGACGAATAAAAATATAGCTTCGAGTAAAATATCGATGGTCGTTAGAAGAAAGAGGGGATGCCACTCGGGGGCATCCCGAAGCTTAGTTGTTTGCTCACTTTTGGATAATAGCTTGGGATGCCGGGTCATCCCCAAGCTTAGGCTCTTCTATCCTTATTCCTTCATCCATCGTAAGATAACCCAAAACTTGAAAACTATAATCACACAAAACTCAACAAAACCTTCGTGAGATCCGTTAGTATAAGAAAGCAAACCACTACTATAAGTGTTGTATCAAACCAATTCATATTTTGTTGTTGAATTATATCTACTGTATTCCAACTTTTCTATGGCAGAAACTCATAAAAGAAAACCATAGAGCCATCAAAACAAGCACACAACGCAAAGAAAACAGAATCTGTCAAAACATAACAGTCTGTAGCAATCTGACTATTTTGAATACTTCTGTAACTCCAAAAATTCTGAAAAATTAGGACGACCTGGGTAATTTATATATTAATCTTCTACAAAAAGAATTGGCATTTTATCACGCTCTGGTGATTTTTAACAATTGTTTTCGTGAGCGATAAATTTATGTTTTTCAGCAAGATCAAACAACTATCACCCAAGAAGATCCTAAAGGCTTTACTTGGCACAAACACTAATTAAAACACAAAAAATAAAATCATAACAGTATCATAATTGTGCAAGCACACAAGAACAGAAAGCAAAAAGCAAAAATAAATTTTATTCATTGGGTTGCCTTCCAACAAGCGCTATAGTTTTACGCCCTTAGCTAGGCATAAAGCAAGGATCTAAGTTTTGTCTTCCAAAGTTTTGGCAACTTTTGTAAGGGTTTTCTCAAAACCGGGAGGCTCTTTACGCTTCCCTAAATTCTCTGGAAAAGAAACCATCTTTAGATCCAAAATATCCAATCGCTTGTTGCAAAGAGTAATCAGGGTATTCATGCGATTGATACTACCATTGAGGTGTTTGAGGGGTTCATTATATTTATGTATTTCAACCATATGTTTATGCAAATCACCAAGTTTCTCCAACATTTGAACTCCCTCAGGGGTAAAAGAAAACCCCTTCTTTCGAGGTGGAATTCCCAAAATTCCTTCTAAAATTTCATAGGCAGCATTGGCATCAAGCTCAATAAAATCCCCTTTAGCGGCAAAATCTAGAATTTTCTATGATGCAAAGCCAATCCTATGTAAAAATTACGAAGTAAAATCTTAGCGCCCCCCTTTAAATTGCAAATACGATAAGATTCCATAAGCATATACCAAGCATCTTTCAAATTTTCTCCTTGTTTTTATTTGAAGTAAAGAGCTTCAAAATCTGGTGACAAAGGAGGAGTAGGAACGCTAGCCATCAAGACTAGAAAGCAAGAGAACGGCGAACAAAAAAGAGGGGCGAATAAAACGACAAATTTTTGTGAAGTGCAGGAGAGGAAAACGAGAGGCAAATGGCAAATAATGTAAATTGCGAGCAGATGAGATTTGTGATTAGGAACCTGGTATATGTTGAAGATCCTCCCCAGCAACGGCGCCAGAAATTCCTTTTGATGTCTGCTAGGACTACGTCGGTATTTCCCCAAAGAGGAAGGGATGATGCAGCACAACAGCGGTAGGTATTTCCTTTAGTGAAGAAACCAAGGTTATCGAACCAGTAGGAGAACCAAGCAACAAAACGTAAAAAACCCCGCACACAGATAACAAATCCTCGCAACCCGACGTGTTAAAGGGGTTGTCACTCCTTTCCGGGTAACGACGCCCAAGATGGAAAACGGACGTGAGATAAATTGTAGTAGATTGAAAGAACGAACGCTAAATAAAATAAATAATAATAAAATGCAGCAAGGTATTTTTGTAATTTTAGTTTAATAGATCTGAAAATAAATGCAAAAGAAAAGTGATCGCAAAGGCAAATATATGAGAAAGAGACCCGGGAGCCGTAGGTTTCACTAGTGGCTTGTCTCGAGAAAAATAGCAAACGGTGGGTGAACAAATTACTGTTGGGCAATTGATAGAACTTCAAATAATCATGACGATATCCAGGCAATGATCATTATATAGGCATCACGTCCAAGATTAGTAGACCGACTCCTGCCTGCATCTACTACTATTACTCCACACATCGACCGCTATCCAGCATGCATCTAGTGTATTAAGTTCATGGAGAAACACGATGACATGATGTAGACAAGATCTATCTATGTAGAGATAGACCCCGTCGTTTTATCCTTGGTAGCAATGATACATACGTGTCGGTTCCCCTTTTGTCACTGGGATCAAGCACCGTAAGATCGAACCCACTACAAAGCACATCTTCCCATTGCAAGATAAATAGATCAAGTTGGCCAAACAAAACCCGAATATCGGAGAATAAATATGAGGCTATAAGAAATCATCCATAAAAGAGATCAAAGAGACTCAAATATTTTCATGGATATAAAAAGATATAACTGATCATAAACTCAAAGTTCATCAGATCCCAACAAACACACCGCAAAAAGAGTTACATCATATGGATCTCCAAGAGACCATTGTATTGAGAATTCAATGAGAGAGAGGAAGCCATATAGCTACTAACTACGGACCCGAAGGTCTACAAAGAACTACTCACACATCATCGGAGAGGCACCAATGGAGGTGGTGAATCCCATCCGTGATGGTGTCTAGATTGGATCTGGTGGTTCTGGACTCTGCGGTGGCTGGAATTTATTTTCGTTGACTCCCCTAGGGTTTTGGGAATATTGGGGTATTTATAGAGCAAAGAGGCGGTCCGGGGGGCACCCGAGGTGGGCACAACCCACCAGGGTGCGCCTGGGCCTCCTGGGGCGCCCTGGTGAGTTCTGCTCTCCTCGGAGCACCCCCAGGCGCAGCCAGGGCCCATTATGTGTCTTCTGGTACAAAAAAAATCTCCATGAAGTTTCCTTGCATTTGGACTCCGTCTGATATTGATTTCCTGTGATGTAAAAAACATGCAAAAAATAGCAACTGGCACGCACTATGTCAATAGGTTAGTACCAAAAAATGATATAAAATGATTATAAAACATCCAAGATTGATAATATAAGAGCATGGAGATTGATAATATAAGAGCATGGAACAATAAAAAATTATAGATACGTTGGAGACGTGTTAGTACACAGCATATCATACATGATAGACCTATGGCTGAGGCATAGGGAAGGACTTTCATTCTCTCTCTATCTACTGCAGTGGTCGGGCTTTGAGTCTGACTCAATTTCACACCTTGTAACACATGCAAGAACTCTTTCTTTGACTGATCCATTTTCAACTTCTTCAAAACTTTGTCAAGGTATGTGCTTTGTGAAAGTCCTATTAAGCGTCTTGATCTATCTCTATAGATCTTGATGCCCAATATATAAGGAGCTTCACCGAGGTCTTTCATTGAAAAATTCTTATTCAAGTATCCTTTTATGCTATACAGAAATTCTATATCATTTCCAATCAACAGTATGTCATCCACATATAATATCAGAAATGCTACAGAGCTCCCACTCACTTTGTTGTAAATACAACCTTCACCGTAAGTCTGTATAAAACCATATGCTTTGATCACCTCATCAAAGTGTATATTCCAACTTCGAGATGCTTGCACCAGTCCATAGATGGATCGCTAGAGCTTGCACACTTTGTTAGCACCTTTAGGGTCGACAAAACCTTCTAGTTGCATCATATACAACTCTTCTTTAAGAAATCCATTATGGAATGCAGTTTTGACGTCCATTTGCCAGATTTCATAATCATAAAATGAGGCAATTGCTAACATGATTCGGACATACTTATGCATCGCTACGGGTGAGAAAGTCTCATCGTAGTCAACTCCTTGAACTTGTCGAAAACCTTTCGTGACAAGTCGAGCTTTGTAGACAGTAACACTACCATCAACGTCAGTCTTCTTCTTGATGATCCATTTATTCTCAATGGCTTGCCGATCATTGGGCAAGCCCACAAAAGTCCACACTTTGTTCTCATACATGGATCCTATCTCAAATTTCATGGCCTCAAGCCATTTATCGGAATATGGGCTCATCATAGCTTCTTCATAGTTCGTAGGTTCGCCATGATCTAATAACATGACTTCCAGGACAGGATTACTGTACCACTCTGGCGCGGAACATGCTCTGTTCAACTGACGAGGTCTAGAAGTAACTTGATCCGAAGCTTCATGATCATCATCATTAGCTTCCTCTCTAGTTGGTGTAGGCATCATGGGAACGGATTTATCTGATGTGCTACTTTCCAATTCGAGAGAAGGTACAATTACCTCATCAAGTTCTATTTCCTCCCACTCACTTCTTTCGAGAGAAACTCCTTCTCTAGAAAGGATCCATTCTTAGCAACAAAGATCTTGCCTTCGGATCTGTGATAGAAGGTGTACCCAATTGTTTCCTTAGGGTATCCTATGAAGACGCACTTCTCCGATTTGGGTTCGAGCTTATCAGGCTGAAGCCTTTTGACATAAGTGTCGCAACCCCAAACTTTACGAAATGACAGCTTAGGTTTCTAGCCAAACCGCAGTTTGTACGGTGTCATATCAACGGATTTTAGACGGTGCCCTATTTAACGTGAATGCAGCTGTCTCTAATGTATAACCCCAAAACGATAGTGGAAAATCGGTAAAAGACATCATATAACGCATCATATCCAATAAAGTATGGTTACGACATTCGGACACACCATTACGTTGTGGTGTTCCAAGTGGCGTGAGTTGTGAAACTATTCCACATTGTTTTAAATGAAGGCCAAACTCGTAACTCAAATATTTGCCTCCGCGATCAGATCGTCGAAACTTTATTTTCTTGTTACGATGATTCTTCACTTCACTCCAAAATTCTTTGAACTTTTCAAACGTTTTAGACTTGCATTTCATCAAGTAGATATACCCATACCTACTCAAATCATCTGTGAATGTGAGAAAATAACGATACCCGCCGCGTGCTTTAACACTCATCGGGCCGCATACATCAGTATGTATTGTTTCCAATAAGTCATTAGCTCGCTCTATCATTCCGGAGAACAGAGTTTTAGTCATATTGCCCATGAGGTATGGTTTCACAAGTATCAAATGATTCATAATCAAGTGATTCCAAAAGTCCATCCGCATGGAGTTTCTTCATGCACTTTACACCAATATGACCTAAATGGCAGTGCCACAATTATGTTGCACTATCATTATCAACTTTGTATCTTTTGGCATCAATATTATGAATATGTGTATCACTACGATCGAGATTTAATAAACCATTTACATTGGGTGTATGACCATAGAAGGTTTTTATTCATGTAAACAGAACAACAATTATTCTCTGACTTAAATGAATAACTGTATTGTAATAAACATGATCAAATCATATTCATGCTCAACACAAACACCTAATAACATTTATTTAGGTTCAACACTAATCCCGAAGGTAGAGGGAGTGTGCGATGGTGATCGTATCAACCTTGGAATCATTTCCAACACACATCGTCACCTCGCCCTTAACTAGTCTCTGTTTATTCTGCAACTCCTGTTTCGAGTTACTAATCTTAGCAACTGAACCAGTATTAAATACCCAGGGGTTACTACAAATACTAGTATGGTACACATCAATAACATGTATATCAAATATACGTTTGTTCACTTTGCCATCCTTCTTATCCACCAAGTATTTGGGGTAGTTCCACTTCCAGTTAC
Organism: Triticum aestivum; assembly: GCF_018294505.1. NCBI lineage: Eukaryota > Viridiplantae > Streptophyta > Magnoliopsida > Poales > Poaceae > Triticum > Triticum aestivum. The sequence continues at coordinate 435,363,160 of NC_057814.1, forward strand.
CATTTCCTTCGCAGTAGAAGCACTCAGTTTCAGGCTTGGGTCCAGCTTTGGGCTTCTTCACGGGAGTAGCAACTTGCTTGCTGTCACGACCGGTTTTTCAATAAAATAATTATTGAGAGACCAATCCCTTTTACGGACCAGCGAAGAAGAATTTCTTCTCACTGGTAGACAATAATCTTGGTCACAGAAGAAAAATACCAGGAGTACTAAATATAACACAGGGTTGAGCAGAGACTGCCCAATAATTTATTACAGGCACGCCGATAAAACAGTACGGCGGATAGGGTGGCAAACTTCTAACTCACGATAATAACGGTGGTGGAAATATCATCGCGAAGCGAGTGATATGATTCCAGAAGACTACAACTCATCGAGCGTCGGAGTGAGGCTCGAGGAGACTTATTGCGGGTGGCGGAAGCGTAAACAACATAAGTGACCAATATCCGGGATCGCGCAGGACTGACTGGGACTCCTCTAGGCATCGGACGCGCTATCAAACTCTTCATCCAAGAGATCACCTTCGTCAACATCTGGCCAAACAACAAGCCAGGTGAGTACTATGAAAGTACTCGCAAGACAGTTCGGACATAAGGTATAACAAATGTAAACATGAAGCACATGAATAAGTTAACCAGTGCGATTAGACATAAATAAATACTGGGTGCCAAGCGAGGGTCTGAATGACGCCTCGAGCGGAAACTGCAGAATAGTAATACTGGTGCCAAACGAGTGTCTGAAAGACTCCTCGAGCGGAAAATGCGAAATAATAATGCGGGTGCCAAACGAGTGTCTGAAAGACTCCTCGAGCGGAAAATGCGAAATAATAATGCGGGTGCCAAACGAGTGTCTGAAAGACTCCTCGAGCGAAAAAGGCGGAATAATAATGCGGGTGCCAAACGAGTGTCTGAAAGACTCCTCGAGAGGTAAATGCAGAATAATAATGCCACAGTCGGGCGTCGGGGCGACACCACATAAAGGGCTTATAACAGAAAGTAAAGATAGTGCATGCCGCAGTCGGACGTCTGAGCGACATCACATAAAGGGCTTATATCGAAAGTGAGAAACGAGTACACGCCACAGTCGGATGTCTGCGCGACGTCACCTAAAGGGCTTATATCACATCTCATTATTACAACAGTTCGGAGACATAAATTATCACAAGCATGAGACACAAAATAAAGTTAGTCCATCCACTGGAATAACAATAAATCTGAAATTTTACCACTTGAGCTTGTTCACCGGGGACAAGTTTTTCACACGGATAGATATGGATGTAATGTTTACACTACTGATCATGGATACGATGATTTGGAAAGAATTGACTCTGCAGAGTTTGTACTTAACCACAGCCAACGGATTTCAGTAGTCACGGGGACTAGTTCCGTCTGCGGTGTTTTGGAGGAAACACGTCTAACCAGTACACACCCAATTCAACCATCCGAAGCCAGGGATCACCCTCGGCGACGTTCAAGAAAAACCTTGAGACGGGGAGGCTACAACCTCGCGTAGCATGGGATCAAATTTATATACGCGCGCTCTAAGGGGGTGCCCCCCCTCTCGGTCCCAACCGGAAACACCCATGCCCCCTGACCGAATGACTGGCTTTAATCCTGGGCCAAGGTACCATCATCCCGGCCTCTCTGTTTGGTGTGTACACGGAAAGAGGTTACCAACTTACTAAACCGCATCCTGGCAATGAGACATGTGGTAGCACGGAAAGGGGAAGGGACGGTAACACGGCTCCAACCATGTTAACGTCGGAAAAGTCGGATGACGCAAGGCTGGCATGCTACAACAGTACCACCTTGCTGCCCTTCATGTCACCACATGATTAGGCCATCTCTCATCAGAGATCATCGCAACTTTGGAACATGCGGGAAAAGATCGATAACGTGGCTCCAACCACGTTAACGTCGAAGAAAGTCGGATGGCGCAAGGCTGGCATGCTACAACAGTACCACCTTGCTGCCCTTCATGTCACCACATGATTAGGCCACCTCTCAACAGAGGTCATCGCAACTTTGGGACAACCGGGTCGTTGCCGTACAAGCAACGAGGTTTTTACCGACACTCATATGCCACACACAAACTCTCACGTGAACATGCAAAACACCTGTCATATCAAATGTTCAAAACATGCTTGCCTGGTTCGGAGAAGTCGGAGTCTAGCTCGGCGAAGTTCGCGGCTCCGTCACCCCTCCCGGAACCTACGGCAAATCACGAAACGGGCACTAACGTGAAAACCAACACATACACAGAAACTTTTCCAATTATTTTTCAAATAAATCCCATAAAAAACTAGACAAAATTTGAAGATTGTCAGAAAAAGAATCACTCAAAAATACCTTTTTATTAAAAAGTTATAAAGGTTTCTGTCCAGGGACTTATCTGTAATGAAACAGAAAAGTTCCAGGGTTTTAACTGAGAAAACAGAAAACGCTTCGGCTGGGAATGCGCAAGCGCAAAGGAGGAAACGTATTTTGCCCGAAGGCGCCAACAGAAAACGGTTCGCGAATAAAAGAACAGAGGCTGACATGCGGGGTCCACATGTCAGGTTTGAAAAGCTCGCCGGCGCCCGAAGACTGCGGTGGACGCCGGCGTCGAACCACGGCGAGTTAGGAGAAACGGAGGGTACCAAGAGCTTCAGCGTCCTCTTCCGCGTCGGTGGGTGGTGGACTCGTCCAACGGGGAGCACTATGTCGACGGCGACACTTTCTCCGGCGGACGGTGGCTCGGGTGAGGATGGGGAACTCCGGTGGAGGGCTGCAAGCTACAAATTGAGGCGCGGGTCAGAACGAGGGATGCAAGGTGAGGCTACTGGCACGAGAATGGAGGCGGAGGAGCACACACGGGGGCGAATCGGGCTGGATCCCGTGGCGGGTCGCGGCGGCCGGAGTCGAGGAAGGAGACCTCCTCGGGGCTCTTCCAGTGGCTAGGCGTGCTCTAGGGGGAGTGCAGGGCTGGTGGGTGCTCGAGTTGAAGCTCGGGGCCCCTATTTATAGGCAGATCGACGGGATGGCCGTGAACGGTGAATCTCCGGCGAGCGATTACGGCGGAGCAGTGGGTTGGCAGGGGGTTTGAGCGGTCGGGCAGCATCAGTGGATGTTACTGGACTCGATTTGCAGCTAAACGGGGTCGGTCTTGGCGTAATGGCGTCGGTCCACGGTGAGGTGACCGCACGGGCTCAACGGCGGCAGAGAGCGCGCTCCGCGCCCTGCGGTTCACGACGAGAGCGGCAGCGCGTTCGGGGGAGTGGAAGGCCACGCGGCGAGCTCCGGTGGTTTGGGCGGCGCTGGGTGGCGTCGTCGGCGCCGTGTCTCCCGCTGGCGCCCGCAAAGCCGCCGCCGGCGTTGGTCACGGGGTGGCGCACCTTCTGCTGCTCGTCGCCGACGCCCGCAGTGTGCCAGGCACTCGTGCGGTGCAGGAAACAAGGGGGCGAGGACGAGGAGCAATGCGACGCGGTGGCACTGGCGAGATCGATGTCCATCTCTGAAGAAAACGACAGTGAGCACTGAACTGAACCTCTGAACTTTCTGAACTTTGACAAAGACAGTGCACTGCAGGTGTTCGACAGAAGGTTTTGGCTATGAGATAAATTTTTCTGGAGCTGTAACTTGGTGAGATGATCACTCAAAGCACCCAGGGGCTGCCTGAATTTACTTGGAATTTTTGGAGAAGGTTTTGAATGAATTTCACCAAATTTGCCAAATCTGGTCCAAACTTGCAGCAGGTGTAGTTTGATATTTTTGAACTGAAGACTAGTGGATCTTCATGGTTCCAGGTTGAGGGTTCAAAGGACTAGGAGGGGAAAGAAGTTTGGTGGTAAAAGTCCAAACAGAAAATGGAGTTCCTTTGTAAATCTCCAAGTGGTAGAATAGAAGGCAGAAATTTGTTTGAATGAAATTTGGATGGGAATAATCACATGGGGAGGTTCAACTTGCTGGATTAGGTGTAAAACATGATCCAAAGGTGAGGGAAGGATTTGGGGAGAGGATTTGCACAAATGTCATGGTAAGAAGGGAATAGTTGAAAGTGGCAAAGGACTTTCCAAAAGCCATAGTGCAAATTTAAAAAGATTTTCAGAAGTTATTTTCCCAAATGAAAAACATTTTGTCTTGAGTCCAAATGAAAAGTAAGAACTTCCAAGACCAAAGGCAGATCTTGGGTGAATCCAAAACAAAACTTTTGCCATAAGGAAAAATATATGAGAGGGAGAGTTCTCTTAAAGAAAAATTTAAATTGCTCCCCTCAAGTCAAAATAGAAATCTTTAAAAAAAATCCAAATAAAAACTTGGGTGTCACACTTGCCATTCTTCTTGAAGTTCCCTTTCTTTCCCTTGCCCTTTTTCTTGAAACTAGTGGTCTTGTTTAACCATCAACACTTGATGCTCTTTCTTGATTTCTACCTTCGCCGATTTCAGCATCGCTAAGAGCTCGGTAATCTTTTTCTTCACCCCTTGCATATTATAGTTCATCACGAGGTTCTAGTAGCTTGGTGATAGTGACTACAGAACTCTGTCAATCACTATCTTATCTGGAAGATTAACTCCCACTTGGTTTAAGTGATTGTAGTACCCAGACATTTTGAGCACAGCTTGCTGAGCTATTCTCCTCCATATTGTAGGCAAATTACTTGTCAGAGGTCTCATACCTCTCAACATGGGCATAAGTCTGAAATACCAATTTCAGCTCTTGGAGCATCTCATAAGTTCCATGGCATTCAAAACGTCTTTGAAGTCCTGATTCTAAGCCGTAAAGCATGGCACACTAAACTATTAAGTAGTCATCATATCAAGCTTGCCAAATGTTCATAACGTCTACATCCGCTCCTGCAATAGGTCTGTCACCTAGCGGTGCATCAAGGACATAATTCTTCTGTGCAGCAATAAGGATAATCCTTAGATCACGGACCCAATCCACATCATTCCTACTATCATCTTTCAACTTAGTTTTCTCTAGGAGCATATAAAAAATAAGGGAGCTAAATCGCGAGCTATTGATCTACAACATAGATATGCAAAAACTATTAAGACTAAGTTCATGATAAATTTAAGTTCAATTAATCAAATTACTAATGAACTCCCACTTAACTAAACATCCCTCAAGTTATCTAAGTGATACGTGATCCAAATCAACTAACCCATGTCCGATCATCACGTGAGATCGGGTAGTCATCAATGGTGAACATCTCTATGTTGATCATATCTACTATGTGACTCGAGTTTGAACTTTCGGTCTCCAGTGTTCCGAGACCATGTCTGTACATGCTAGGCTCGTCAAGTTTAACCCCAGTATTCTACATGTGCAAAACTGTCTTACACCCGTTGTATGTGAACGTAGAGTCTATCACACCCGATCATCACGTGGTGCTTCAAAACGACGAACTTTGGCAACAGTGCGTACTCAGGGAGAACACTTATATCTTGAAATTCAGTGAAGGGATCATCTTATAATGCTACTGTCGTTCTAAGCAAAATAAGATGCATAAAAGATAAACATCACATGCTAGAGGCAATAATAAACTTGTTATTTTATATTTCCTTATTCATGATAAAGGTTTATTACTCATGCTAGAATTGTATTGATCGGAAACCTAAATACATGTGTGAATACATAAACAAATACCATGTCCCTAGTAAGCCTCTACTAGACTAGCTCGTTGATCAAAGATGGTTAAGGTTTCCTAACCATAGACATGTGTTGTCATTTGATAACGGGATCACATCATTAGGAGAATGATGTGATGGACAAGACCCATCTGTTATTGCTATTGCTTTCTTCATGTCAAATACATATTCCTTCGACTATGAGATTATGCAACTCCCAGATACCGGAGGAATGCCTTGTGTGCTATCAAATGTCACAACATAACTGGGTGATCATAAAGATGCTCTATAGGTATCTCCGAAGGTGTTTGTTGAGTTGGCATAGATTGAGACTAGGATTTGTCAGTCAGAGTATCAGAGAGGTATCTCTGGGCCCTCTCGGTAATGCACATCATAAGCTTGCAAGCAAACGACTAAGGAGTTAGTCACGAGGTGACGTATTATGCAACGAGTAAAGAGACTTGCCGGTAACAAGATTGAACTAGGTATGAAGATACCGACGATCGAATCTCGGGCAAGTATCATACTGATGGCAAAGGGAATTACGTATGTTGTCATAACTATTCGTCCGATAAAGATCTTTGTAGAATCTGTAGGAGCCAATATGGGGATACAGGTTCCGCTATTGGTTATTGACTGGAGAGGTGTCTCGGTCATGTCTACATAGTTCTCGAACCCGTAGGGTCCGCACACTTAACGTTCGTTGATGATATAGTATTATATGAGTTATGTGATTTGGTGACCGAATGTTGTTCGGAGTCCCGAATGAGATCACGGACATGACGAGGAATCTCGAAATGGTCGAGAGGTAAATATTGATATATAGGATGATGGTATTCGGACACCAGAAGTGTTCTGAAGGGTATTGATGTCTGCTAGAACTACGTCGGTATTTCCCCAAAGAGGAAGGGTTGATGCATCACAACAACGGTAGGTATTTCCCTCAGTGATGGGACCAAGGTTATCGAAACAGTAGAAGAACCAAGCAACACTGCGTAAATCACCTGCACACAAATAACAAATACTCGCAACCCGACGTGTTAAAGGGGTTGTCAATCCCTTTCGGGTAACAGCGCTAGAAATTGGCAAAAGGACGGGGTAAAGTTGTAATTGATTGGTTAATTGGATCACAAATAAGATAAAGTGCAGAAAGGTATTTTTGTATTTTTAATTTAATAGATCTGAAAATAAAAGCAAATAAAATAAATCACAAAGGAAAATATAATAAAGAAGAGACCCGGGGGCTGTAGATTTCACTAGTGGCTTCTCTTGAGAAAAATAGCAAACGGTGGGTAAACGAATTACTGTTGGGCAATTGATAGAACTTCAAATAATCATGACGATATCCAGGCAGTGATCATTATATAGGCATCACGTCCAAGATTAGTAGACCGACTGCTGCCTGCATCTACTACTATTACTCCACACATCGATCGCTATCCAGCATGCATCTAGTGTATTAAGTTCATGGAGAAACGGAGTAATGCAATAAGAACAATGACATGATGTAGACAAGATCTATTTATGTAGAAATAGACCCCATCTTGTTATCCTTAATAGCAACGATACATACGTGTCGGTTCCCTTTCTGTCACTGGGATCAAGCATCGTAAGATCGAACCCATTACAAAGCACCTCTTCCCATTGTAAGATAAATAGATCAAGTTGGCAAAACAAAACCCAAATATCAGAGAAGAAATAAGAGGCTATAAGCAATCATGCATATAAGAGATCAAAGAAGACTCAAATAACTTTCATGGATAAAAAGATATATCTGATCATAAACTCAAAGTTCATCGGATCCCAACAAACACACCACAAAAAGAGTTACATCATATGGATCTCCAAGAGACCATTGTATTGAGAATCAAAAGAGAGACAGGAAGCCATCTAGCTACTAACTACGGAACCGTAGGTCTACAAAGAACTACTCACGCATCATCGAAGAGGCACTAATGGACATGATGAACCCCTCCGTGATGGTGTCTAGATTGGATCTGGTGTTTCTGGAACTTGCGGCAGCTGGAATTGATTTTTGTCAACTCCCCTAGGGTTTCTGGGATATTGGGGTATTTATATAGCAAAGAGGCGGTGCGGGAGGCCACCGAGGTGGGCACAACCACCTGGGCGCGCCTGGGCCTCCAGGCGCGCCCTGGTGGGTTGTGCTCCCCTCGGGGCACCACCAGGTGCTTCTCCGGCCCACTGGATGTCTTCTGGTCCAAAAATAATCCACAAAAAGTTTCGCTGCGTTTGGACTCCGTTTGGTATTGATTTCCTGCGATGTAAAAAACAACAACTGGCATTGGGCACTATGTCAATAGGTTAGTACCAAAAAATGATACAAAATGACTATAAAATGATTGTAAAACATCCAAGAATGATAATATAACTGCATGGAACAATAAAAAAATTATAGATACGTTGGAGACGTATCAGCATCCCCAAGCTTAATTCCTGCTCGTCCTTGAGTAGGTAAATGATAAAAACAGAATTTATGATGTGGAATGCTGCCTAACATGTTCATCACATATTATTTTCTTTATAGCATGGACATTTGGACTTTTATATGGTTCAAGCAATAGTCTAGTTTTGACATGATAACTTAAATATACTCAAGCATATTAACAAGCAACCATGTCTTTCAAAATATCAATGCTAAAATAAGTTATCCCTAGCCCATCATGCTCAATCATTGATCCATTCATGAAACACACTCGCATATAGCTACACCCAATGCTCAAGTACGATCATAGTGCCCCTTAGTTGGTGCTTTATGAGAGAAGATGGAGACTCAAATAAAAAATAAAAATAGCATAAAGTAAAAGAAAGGCCCTTCACTGAGGGAAGTAGGGATTTGTATAGGTGTTAGAGCTCAAAGCGAAAAACATAGAGATAAAAACATTTTGGGAGGTATACTTTTCCCACCAAGGAAAACGACTTAGAGTTCCCCACACTTTCCATGCTAGATATATCATAGGTGGTTCCCAAACAGAAAATAAAGTTTGTTCCTTTTTCCACCATACTTTCACTTTCCATGGCTAACCGTATCCACGAGTGCCCTCCATACCAACACTTTCCAAGGAATTTATTATTTGATAACATAAAATTAAATTCATTTTTCATTTCGGGACCGGGCATCCCTAATACCTTTGCCTTACTCTCATGCAATGACAAGTGAATAAACACTCATCGTGAGAATAACACATCTAGCATGGAAAATATCGGCCACCCCTCACCGCCTCGCGAGCGGTACGAGCACACAAAAGAGAAATTTATTTTGAAAATTAGAGATGGCACATACAAATTTGCTTAGAACGGCAAAAGAATACCGCAAATAGGTAGATATAGTGGACTCATGTGGCAAAACTGGTTTAAAGGGTTTTGGATGCACAAGTAGAGATCATACTTAGTGCAAAATGAAGGCTAGCAAAAGATTGAGAAGCGACCAACCAAGAAACGAAAAATCTCATAAGCGAGCATTAATCATAATTAACACCGAATAATGCACCACAAGTAGTATGTAATTTCATTGCATAACTATTGACTTTCGTACTTGCATAGGGAATCACAAACCTTAACACCAATATTCTTACTAAAGCATAATTACTCACCAACATGACTCACATATCACATCATCATATCTCAAAACTATTACAAGGAATCAAGTTTATTTTGTCCAATGATCTTCATGAAAGTTTTTATTATATCCTTCTTGGATATGTATCACTTCGGGACTAATTTTCATGTGTTGCTTTTGATAAGCTCAAACAAATATAAGTGAAGATCATGAGCATAATATTTCTTTCTCTCAAATTAATTTAAGTGAAGCAAGAGAGAATTTCTAAAAAAAATACTAAATCTCAAATAAATCCAAGTGAAGCAAGAGAGCATTTCTTCAAAAATAACAAAGCACACCGTGCGCAAAAAGATATAAGTGAAGCACTAGAGCAATTCCATAGCTCATAAAGATTTAAGTGAAGCGTAGAGAGCAATTCTAACAAGTCATGGAATAATTTTGGCTCTCTCAAATAGGTGATCAACAAGGATTCAAGACTTCAAATAAAAAACAAAACACGCAAAGACTCATATCATACAAGACACTCCAAGCAAAACTCATAGTATGTGACAAAAAAAAATAGTTCCGAGTAAAATACCGATTGTTGTCAGAAGAAAGAGGGGATGCCACTCGGGCATCCCCAAGCTTAGGATCTTCTTACTCCTTATTCCTTCATCCACCGTAACATTACCCAAAACTTGAAAACTTCAATCACACAAAACTCAACAAAACCTTCGTGAGACCCATTAGTATAAGAAAATAAATCACTACTATAAGTACTGTAGCAAATTGATTCATATTTTATTCTTGCATTATATCTACTGTATTCCAACTTTTCTATGGCAAAAACTCTTCAAAGAAAACCATAGAATCATCAAAACAAGCACACAACGCAAAGAAAACAGAATTTGTCAAAAAAGAATAGTGTATAGTAATCTGGATATTTCGAATACTTCTGTAACTCCAAAAATTCTGAAACATTAGGACCACGTGAGAAATTTGTATATTAATCTTCTGCAAAAAGAATGGGTATTTTATCACGCTTATGTGATTTTTAACAATTCTATGACTGACGTGCAAAGTTTCTGTTTTTTCAGTAAGATCAAATCTACCATCACCCAACATAATCCTAAAGGCTTTGCTTGGCACAAACACTAACTAAAACACAAAAAACACAATCATAACAGTAGCATAATTGTGCAAACACTCAAGAATAGAAAGAAAAAGACAAAAATAAATTTTATTCATTGGGTTGCCTCCCAACAAGCACTATCGTTTTACGCCCCTAGCTAGGCATAAAGCAAAGATCTAAGTATTGTCATCTTTGTTTTCCAACTCTTCAATCAAACACTTAGAATTCTTCAAAGATTTAGAATACAAATTTTCAATGACAATGCTCCTAGGAACAAGTTTAAAGAATTCATTTTTGCACAAAGGATCTCTTATAACTTCAACAAAGTTCGGGTGAATACTAATCATCTTAAGATCTTATTTATTGTTATGACAAGAAGTTGCACCCTTATTCTTAGTAACTTGAGTAATCTTGCCAATTTTTACGGGAGTTTTTTCGATAGTTTTAGCGGAAGCAAAAGCCGTACTTAGATTACTAAAGATTTCTTCCAATTAATCAATACGAGACAGGCTTTGTTCAATTCTTTCATGAATTACGGTCCCCTTTTCTTTTAACAACTTAAAAACTTCTCCCGCTTTTAACCAATTTTAGTAGCAAAATTATGCATATTTTTATCCAAGTTTCCAATATGTTCTTTGGTAAGCATTTTCTTCTCAATGGCATCTAGTCTTTCCATGACATGCTCAAGAGTCAAAGTTGTTTCATTAATCATAAGAGGTGGTGAGCCCACTAAATTCCCCATTGCATTAAAGGCATCAAGATAGGGACACATCAAGGAATTCCCACCGGTAATCGTATCAAGGACAAATCTATACCAAGTGGTGATGCCCACATAAAAACAGCGAAGAAGAACAATGTAGATTGCTTACGGATAGATCTATTATGAGCATTGCAAATCCTATACCAAGCATCTTTTAAATTCTCCCTCCCATTTGTTTAAAGTTGAGAACCTCATTCTCGGGAGTGCACGCAATAGAGGAAGAACTATCCATTACGACAAAAATAGCAAACAAGATTGCACACAAAAACAGATCTGACGAGAAAACGGTGAACGAAAAAAGGGTGAATAAAACGACAAATTTTTGTGAAGTGGGGGAGAGGAAAATGAGAGGCAAATGGCAAATAATGTAAATTGCGAGGAGATGAGATTTGTGATTAGGAACCTGGTAGATGTTGACGATGTCTCCCCGGCAACGGCGCCAAAAATTGGCGAGTTGTTGGGAGACTATCTTGACTTGATCCTCCCCGGCAACGGCGCCAGAAATTCCTTTTGATGTCTGCTAGAACTACGTCGGTATTTCCCCTAAGAGGAAGGGATGATGCAGCACAACAATGGTAGGTATTTCCCTTAGTGATGAGACCAAGGTTATCGTACTAGTAGGAGAACCAAGCAACACTACGTAAACAACGCCTGCACACAATAACAAATACTCGCAACCCGACGTGTTAAAGGGGGGTAACGATGCCAGAAATTGGCAAAAGGACAGGGTAAAGTTGTAACAGATTGGATAATTGGATCGTAAATAAGATAAAGTGCAGCAAGGTATTTTTGTATTTTTGGTTTAATTGATCTGAAAATAAAAGCAAATAAAATAGACCGCAAAGGCAAATATAATAAAGAAGAGACCCGGGGGCTGTAGATTTCACTAGTGGCTTCTCTCGAGAAAAATAGCAAACGGTGGGTAAACGAATTACTGTTGGGCAATTGATAGAACTTCAAATAATCATGACGATATCCAGGCAGTGATCATTATATAGGCATCATGTCCAAGATTAGTAGATCGACTCCTGCCTGAATCTACTACTATTACTCCACACATCGTCCGCTATCCAGTATGCATCTAGTGTATTAAGTTCATGGAGAAACGGAGTAATGCAATAAGAACGATGACATGATGTAGACAAGATATATTTATGTAGAAATAGACCCCATCTTGTTATCCTTAATAGCAATGATACATACGTGTCGGTTCCCTTTCTGTCACTGGGATCAAGCACCGTAAGATCAAACCCATTACAAAGCACCTCTTCCCATTGCAAGATCAATATATCAAGTTTGCCAAACAAAACCCAAATATCGGAGAAGAAATACGAGGATATAAGCAATCATGCATATAAGAGATCAAAGAAGACTCAAATAACTTTCATGGATAAAAAGATAGATCTGATCATAAACTCAAAGTACATCGGATCCTAACAAACACACCGCAAAAAGAGTTACATCATATGGATCTCCAAGAGACCATTGTATTGAGAATCAAAAGAGAGAGAGGAAGTCATCTAGCTACTAACTACGGACTGGTAGGTCTACAAAGAACTACTCACGCATCATCGGAGAGGCACCAATGGACATGATGAACCCCTCCGTGATGGTGTCTAGATTGGATCTGGTGTTTCTGGAACTTGCAGCGTCTGGAATTGATTTTCGTCGACTCCCCTAGGGTTTCTGGAATATTGGGGTATTTATAGAGTAAAGATGCGGTGCAGGAGGCCACCGAGGTGGGCACAACCCACCTGGGCGCGCCTGGGCCTCCAGGCGCGCCCTGGTGCGTTGTGCTCCCCTCGGGGCACCCCCAAGTGCTTCTCTGGCCCATTGGATGTCTTCTGGTCCAAAAAAATTGACAAAATTTTTCGCTGCGTTTGGACTCCATTTGGTATTGATTTCCTGCGAAGTAAAAAACATACAGAAAACAACAATTGGCACTGGGCACTATGTCAATGGGTTAGTACCAAAAAAAGATATAAAATGACTATAAAATGATTGTAAAACATCCAAGAATGATAATATAACAGCATGGAATAATAATAAAATTATAGAGACGTATCAGGTACCAGGTACTTATTGGGTCACCGGAAAGGAGTTTCGTGCACCCCCGGCAAAGATATGGGCCTTATGGGCCAAGTGAGGGAACAGACCAGCCCTGGTGCGCCCCTATAGAGGCCAGCCCTATAAGGAGGAGAAGGAAAGAGGGGAGGGCAAGGAAAGTGTGGATTACGATTCCTACTTCCTTCCCTCTCCCCCCTCTCCCCCCTCGGTTATATGGCAGGGGGGCGCGGCTTGGGAGGGACTCCAAGTAGGATTCCTCCTACTTGGGCACCTCCTATGGCTGCTCCTCCCTCCATCCCACCTATATATATGAGGAGGGGGGCTCCTAGCACATAACAGACAATTGCCTAGCCGTGTGCGGTGCCCCCGCTCCACAATTTACACCCCCGGTCATATTTTCGCGGTGCTTAGGCGAAGCCCTGCGACGATCACTTCACCATCACCGTCACCACGCCGTCGTACGGAACTCATCTACTACATCGACGTCTTGCTGGATCAAGAAGACGAGGGATGTCACCGAGCTGAACGTGTGCAGAACTCAGAGGTGCCGTACGTCCGGTACTCAATCAGTGGAGCGCGAAGAAAGTTCGACTACATCAACGGCATTGTGAAACACTTCCGCTTACGGTTCTACGAGGGTACGTAGACTGATACGTCCATTTTGCATCATGTGTTTCCTACTGATATTTATGATGTTTTTTATGTATAATAATGATTTTTGGAGTAATTTTAATGCCTTTTCTCTCATAATATGCAAGGTACACACAAAGAGGGAGAATTCCGGCAGCTGGAAATTTTGACCTGGAAAAGCTACGTCATGCTACCTATTCTGCACAACTCCAAACAAGCTGAAACATCACAGAGAATTTTTATGGAATATATGATGAATATTGGAGCAAATAACTACCAGAGGGGCCCCACCAGGTGGGCACAACCCACCTGGGTGCGCCAGGGAGCCCAGGCACGCCCTGGTGGGTTGTGCTCACCCAGGCCCACCTCCGGTGCCCATCTTCTGGTATATAGGTCATTTTGACCTAGAAAAAAATAAGGAGAGGACTTTCGGGACGGAGCTCCACCGTCTCGAGGCGGAACTTGGGCAGGAGCACTTTTGCCCTCCGGCGGAGCGATTCCGCCGGGGGAACTTCCCTCCCGGAGGGGGAAATCATGGTCATCATCATCATCATCAACAACTCTCCCATCTTGGGGAGGGCTGTCTCCATCAACATCTTCAACAGCACCATCTCATCTCAAACCCTAGTTCATCTCTTGTGTTCAATCTTGTTACCGGAACTATAGATTGGTGCTTGTGGGTGACTAGTAGTGTTGATTACATCTTGTAGTTGATTACTATAGGGTTTATTTGGTGGAAGATTATATGTTCTGATCCATTATGCTATTTAATACCCCTCTGATCTTGAGTATGATTATCATTTGTGAGTAGTTACTTTTGTTCTTGAGGTCACGGTAGAAATCATGTTGCAAGTAATCATGTGAACTTGATATGTGTTCGATATTTTGATACTATGTATGTTGTGATTCCCTTAGGGGTGTCATGTGAACGTCGACTACATGACACTTCACCATATTTGGGCCTAAGGGAATGCATTGTGGAGTAGCAATTGGATGATGGGTTGCGAGAGTGACAGAAGCTGAAACCCCAGTTTATGCGCTATTCCGTAAAGGACCGATTGGATCCAAAAGTTTAATGCTATGGTTAGAATTTGTTCTTAATACTTTTCCCGTAGTTGCGGATGCTTGCGGGAGGGTTAATCATAAGTAGGAGGTTTGTTCAAGTAAGAACAACACCTAAGCACCGGTCCACCAACATATCAAATTATCAAAGTAGCGAACTGATACGTCTCCAGCGTATCTACTTTTTCTCATGCTTTTCCTCTTGTTTTGGACTCTAATTTGCATGATTTGAATGAAACTAACCCCGGACTGACATTGTTTTTAGCAGAACTACCATGGTGTTGTTTTTGTGTAGAAATAAAAGTTCTCAGAATGAAACGAAACTTTGCGAGGACTTTTTATGGAATAAAAGAGAATTACTGGAGCCAAGAACCACCAGAGAGGGGCCCCTAGGTGGGCACAACCCACCAGGGCGCGCCCCCCTCTCCTGGCATGCCCAGGTGAGTTTTACCCACCTTGTGGCCCCGCAGACCTCAACCCTGACACTATAAATTCCTATTTTCGGAGAAAAAATCAGGGAGAAAGAATTATCGCGATCCATGAGACGGAGCCGCCGCCAAGCCCTGTTCTTCCTCGGGAGGGAAGATCTGGAGTCCGTTTGGGGCTCCGGAGAGGGGGATCTTCGTTCTTGGTCATCACCAACCAATCTCCATCGCCAATTCCATGATGCTCCCCACCGGGAGTGAGTAATTCCTTCGTAGGCTCGCTGGTCGGTGAGGAGTTGGATGAGATTCATCATGTAATCAAGTTAGTTTTGTTAGGGCTTGATATGTCGCAAGTTATTGATGATGCTACTTCTACTATGAATGATGCTTATGATGATGCTAGTACCTTGCTTGATAATGATGATGTGCCACTTGGTGAATCTCTTGATGAACAAATTGCTAGAGTAATACAACATGATGTTGTTGAATCTGATGATGAGCTTGAAAATGAAACTCCTGAAACACCTGCTAGAACTAGCCTTCCTAGATATGAATTGCCTAAGGTACCGGAAGGTTATGTTATGAATGAGGAGACAACTAGAGATATTCTTGCTTGTAAGGATAGAGATGATCTAGAGAAATTATTATGCAAGTATAAAGAAAAATCTCTGAATGCTAGAATGAAATATGATCCTAAGTTTGCTACTTCACCTATCTTTATTGATGATAAGGATTATGAATTCTCTGTCGACCCAGAGTTAATTACTTTGGTTGAATCTGATCCTTTCCATGGTTATGAAACTGAGACTGCTGTGGCACATCTTATTAAGTTGAATGATATAGCTACCCTTTTTACTCATGATGAGAAAACTCGCTATTACTTTATTCTCAAATTATTTCCTTTCTCATTAAAGGGTGATGCTAAAGCATGGTACAATACTCTTACTCCTGGTTGTGTGCGTAGTCCCCAGGATATGATTTATTACTTCTCTGAAAAATATTTTCCTGCTCATAAGAAACAAGCTGCCTTACAGGAAATATTTAACTTTGTGCAAACTAAAGTAGAGAGTCTCCCACAAGCTTGGGGGAGGCTTTGCCAGTTACTTAATGCTTTTCCTGATCATCCTCTTAAGAAAAATGAAATACTTGATATCTTCTATAATGGACTAACCTATGCTTCTAGGGACTTCCTAGATAATTGTGCTGGTTGTGTTTTCAGGGAACGAACTATTGATCAAGCTGAAGAATTATTGAATAAAATCTTGAAAAATTATGATGATTGGACTCCTCCTGAACCACCGGCTAAACCCACTCCAAATAAGAGGGGTATATTATATCTCAGTCCCGAAGATATGCAAGAGGCAAATAAATCTATGAAGGAAAAATGTATTAAAGCTGAGGATGTTAAAAATTTACCTCCTATTGAAGAAATGCATGGGCTTAATACACCACCACTTCCTAAGGTGGTAGAGGTAAATTATCTAATGAAGTTGAATGAAAATGACAATCCTCACAATATGCATCCTAGTCATTGCCTTTATGAGTTTGAAAACTATATTAGAAAACAAGATCACTTCAATGCAAATGTTATGAAACAATTGAAATATAATTCTGATATGATTGCTTGCTTGAGTAACTTGTTATTTAGAATTTCAAATGATGTTAGAGGTGTTGGAAAACATGCTTCTATGGTACAAACCCAGTTAGAACAAGTTACTAAATCTCAAATATAATTGCTTGATGAAATGAATAATAATATACATGACTTTGCTGTTAGAGTTGCAACTAGAGGAGGTAAAATGACTCAGGACCCACTTTATCCTGAGGGACACCCAAAAATAATCATACAAGATTTACAAAGAAACAACACAACTGCACCTAGTCCTTCTAAAAAGAAAAAGAAAAATGATAGGACTTTGCATACTTCTAGTGAACCTAAAGTAGAGAAACCTCCTGATAATGGAAATGAAACTTCTATCTCTGATGCTGAAACTCAATCTGGTAATGAACATCCACCTAGTGATAATAAAAAGATAATGATGATGTTCATGAAGATGCTCAACCAAAAATGAAAAAGAACCAGATAATGATGTTGAAATAGAACCACCAGTTGATCTTGATAACCCACAACCTAAGAATAAAAGGTATGATAAAAGAGACTTCATTGCTAGAAAACACGGTAAAGAAAGAGAACCGTGGGTTCAAAAACCTATGCCTTTTCCACCCAAGTCAACTAAAAAGAATGATGATGAAGTGTAGCGACCAGACCTCAAATAGTCTGTGCTGCTGTGCACCAGTGTCATCCCTGGATCAGTAATGCTGACACGCACAGTACAAATGGAGGATTTATAACAGAGTAGCAATCACACACTTATTACATCGAATATCTCCAAAGAGAATAAGTATGATAAATATGGCTTAAGGCCATCTAAAAACGATAACAGCGGAAGACTTGGAAGATAAGTGAGTCCATCAACTCCAGCGGCATCACTGAGCATAAGACCACGACCTAAGGCACCTTACTCGTCGTCTGAAAAGTCTGCAACATGAAACGTTGCAGCCCGAAAACGGGTCAGCACATAGAATATGCTGGCAAGGTAACACATAGGGAATAATGAACATAATAATGCTATACTACATGCATATATGGCTGGTGGAAAGCTCTATGGTTAAAGTTTTGCGAAAAGCCAATTTTTCCCTACTGCAAAGGAATAAATTTTATTTAACTATCATGGTGGTTGTGAAACATTGAGATGGTTGACAGCATCTCAATCCCAATTAAGTGTCATCAATAACCCAACAAAATTAATTAAAAGTAACATGGTGATGAGATTCAAATGATAATCCAAGTACTAGATACTCAAGTTGTCCATAACCGGGGACACGGCTAACCATGATTAGTTTGTACACTCTGTAGAGGTTTGTGCACTTTTCCCCACAAGACTCGATCTCCTCCGTTGGATTACTCGCACTACATGGTGTTTGAGTAACGGATGACCGAGACACAGTCTTTCAGAAGTGTTTGCACCTTACGTATGGGTAGACAGTTACACCTACTTTCCCCTACATCTGCTAGTCTACCACTGTAAGAGTTCACACAACTTAGTCAACTATGCTAGAGCCCATAATAGCTTGCGGCTGCACACGGAAGTTTCTAGCATGAATAATCTTATGATCCCTTTGAACCTGGGTGGCGGTCCAAAAGAAAAACAGGCAATCCTGGAATACCCAGGTACCTCAATCCACCCAGATGTGAGTTTTAGTTGCCACCTTAGGTAAACCATTAATTAACAATATCACATCTGTCATGGAAATCTCTCAAACCCAATCCACGTCTATGAGCATAGCATGGCAATATAATAGCAACGTAGAGGTAACTCCCAAGGGTTTGATAATAAAACAGGTAATAGGTACTACCTCAACTACTTCCCAATACCCACAATTTAATTAGATCCTAACCATGCAATGTTTGAGGATTGATCTAATGCAATAAAAACTGGGCATGGAAAGGTATGATCAAAGTGTTACTTGCCTTGCTGATGATCCGCGAAACCTAGCGATTCGAAGTAACAAGCGGCACACTCCGGGTACTCTATCGCAAACAAACAAGCAAACAATCAGTACTCATCTAATGCACAGGTAAAACTCGAATGAAAGATCCAACCAGAAAGTTCAACTTAAGAACTCCGGTTTGCAAAAAGAATCAACTCGAACGAAGCAACGAAAGTCAAACGGCGAAAGAAACAAGCTTCGTTTACTAATCTGGATCTAGGTCAAATTTTACAGTAGCAAAAACTTGTTTGAGTAGGTTAAACGGAAAGAGAATTTCAAGACGAAACTCCAGGCGCTTGAATCGCTTGATTCCGATAAACGAGCGAAAAGTTAAACAGAAACGAAGATTCGATCAAAAATCGAGATCTGAGATAATCGCGGAAAAATCCGACGAAAAAGAAAAACGGACGAACGGTTAAAGAACGGACGTTCGTTAACAGAGAAAATCCGACGAACGCGTTCGCTAAAACGAACGTGTCGGTGAACGTTCACAAAATAACAAAACCGAAAAAAAACCGATCTAGGGTTTTTTTTAACAAAACCGGCAAACGGCATCGGGACGATACCTCGTCGGGACGGGCTCCGGCGAAGGGGCGGCGAGGGGCGGCGGGGCTTGGGGTGGCGAGGGGGCGGCGAACGGCGGCGTGCGGCGGCGAACGGTGGCGAACGGCGGC